>NC_090383.1:63468951-63768951 GCF_036365525.1 Heterodontus francisci | reverse complement strand
CCATGACCTCGGGGCCAGACTCTAGGAATTGATCTCGCTGGTCACCTGCTCCCTCTCCCTTCTCAGGGCCTTGAGACCCTTCCGGCTCCCTGCAGAAACATTGCATCTCTCCTCCTTTCCGCCTCCTGACTAATGCCATCAATGCTGCATCAGAGAACCTGCGAGCTTTCTCTCTTGCCTGTTGCTCCATTTTCTGTACAATAAGTGTAACTCCTCTTTAAGAGGGGCAGACTGTCATTAAGAGATCCAGGTTATTTGTTTATCGTGCTAGCAATGCATGCTGCTGGGCCCCCTGTTGAGTATGCAGTCATTCTGCAGCACGTCCTGTGCTGGGCTACACGCTGGAATTATTCAGATGAGGAGGCAGCACATGCGTGCAGTGTGCCTCAACGGGATTGGGTCTGGGGTGATTGCACATGACAACCCTTGCACAAAAAATGGATCTTATTTTTTTCTCCCTTTTATTGCCCACAATGAAAAAAATGTTCCAACCTGCTTCCATAGCTGTGCAAATGCTGCTCTGTAACCAACCACTATGAGGTACAACAGAGCAACTTGCCTTCCAATTCTTTCCTCCTCGATGGAGAAGCATCTAGCCTCAAATCATCTTCACTCCAAGACGGTTCAGCTAAAATCAGCACCTTGGTGGCTCGGGCAACTTTAAGTCCTAAGCTAAGTCATGCTACTTTACTGTGCAGCATGTTGGTACACTGTTCTGTGCCATGGGATTAATTTATGATAACGAGAAAAAGCTGCAGATCCTGAATATGAATACTTCTCATATGCTGCATATATATATATATATATATATATGTATATATATATATTTATATATCATATGTACACAAGATGAGAAATAAATAGAGATCGCAAAATTCAATTTATATTACATTCTTCTTGCATATTAGGAAATTATTTTTAGTTTCCGAGAGCAATGTGCACAAAGCATGAATTATGTAATTTTGGAAAAGTGCCACAGCTGGAGCCTGCAGTCTGGGTAAACAAATCTTCTGGATAATGGGCAAGTGTAACTTCCAATTAAGAAATCAAATTTGAACTTCAGTAGATGGTATTTGACTGGATTAGCTCTGAATATCATCAATAGCAGACCCTGGGGGAAATTTAGGGAAAGGCAAATTCAGCAAATCTCTCAAATGCAACTTAAATGCAAGCATTCCTCATTTTTGTTTAAATCAAAATGTGCATCAAATGTTTTGGTGTGCAGGGGTCAACAATATACGCTGTCAAAAAATCTGCTGTACCAGAAACAATAGCCAGATGGTTGAAAAATGTTAGCATTGGAGTGCTGAAACAGGAGTCTTAGGAATTAAACAGCAGCACAAAACATGTCAAAATTATTATCTTTTCTTCAAGAATTGTGTAGCAGCACTTCTTGGCTTGGAGAATTTGATAGTTTGAAAAGTAAATTGTACCTTAAGGCTTTGAGAGCTTCTGGCAGACTTGGAAATAGTACACGCTTTACAATGAACACATGGCTATTAGCATATGCCTATTTGGGAAGAGACCAGTAAAAAGCCATCTAGGAGAAGGAGAAAGCATGATGAGGAGCTAAAAAAGCAAATACCATAGAATCAGTCATTAGCTCATCATTGCCACAGGAGAGGAGTTCTTCCCCTTAGGCATCTTTTTATTGGTTGATCTTTTCTGCTTTTCAGTAAACAAGCTTTCTGTATTATTGCTCTTTATTTGGAAACCACCAAAGTCTGGAAAATGAACACTTCTGTAAGCAGTCTGAACATCTTACATTTTACCTTATTCATCTTCACCACTTTCTGCTGGCCATCTCATGTTTGATCAAGCACCTGCTAAAACTTGCTTTCACAACCACATCCCTTTCCTCAGTAACTGTCTCTGGCTCCGACTTATTCTATGTGGATTCCGGCATGAATTCCACCCTTCATGCTGCAGATCCACCCATGATTACAGACATCTCCAAGATATTCAGCATTTTTTGAACCACTGCTCTTGTCACTTCTGGAGATCTACACCCAACACCATGCGCCATCACATGCATGCTCTTGAGCTCTCTTTTCCGTAGCACCGAGTCAGTCAATTTCAGAGTTGTCCAGTTTCATTTCATCCTTCACCTCATCCAAACTTTATTTCTTCCTTTCAGGTACCGAGGACTGAAAGCTTCAACAGCTCTAAGATACCAATGCCCCTCCCAATCCTTATTCCCCTTCATTTTACTCCGAGCCTATTCTTTCTTCCAATCTCACTCCTTGGTATGTTTTCCCTATGCATTCCGACCTCTGACCCTGAACGATCAGTCCTCAGCAAAAGCTTCAGCTCCATCCCTTTTTGGCCTCACCTCAACGAATTTGGAGCTCAGAATGTTGCTAAGCTCTTGTTCTGCTGTCTTCGCCTCTGCATCCACTTTTTTGGCCAGGATTCTTCCTCCCGCACAGCGGACCTTTTCAGAATTTTCATTTCACCTGGACCCCTTCCTCTGGCCTCTTACCCTCTCTTGATCTTTTCATTGGGAACTGCTGGTGTGATATTGGCCATCTCAATTTCTCTACTCTCCTCACTCACTCTAATGTACCTTCTTATGAACTTGCAGCACTCCACTCTCTCAGGCCTTAATCTGACATTGTCATAAAAGCTTCTGACAAGTTTGGCGAACTGACTACTATCTTGTGGGGGCTGAACGTCAACTTTCTGATACCTCCTCCTACCTGCCTTAGACCACAACTCCACCACCGAGCATCAAGAACAACAACAAACTGCATTTATAAAGGGCCTTTAACATAGTAAAATGTCGCCAGGTTCTCTATCAACACTATCAAACAAAATTTGACTCTGAGCCACTAAAAAGGATATTAGGGCAGATGGCCAAAGGATTGGACTAAGAGATAGGTTTTAAGGAATGTCTTAAAGGAGGAAAGAGAGATATAGAGGTAGAGAGGTTTAGGGAGAAAATTCCAGAGTTTAGGACCTTGGCAGCTGCAGGCATGGTCACCAATGGTAGAGCACTTAAAATTGGGGATGCTGAAGAGGCCAGAATTGGGGAAGCACAGATATCTTGGTGGGTTGTAGGGCTGGTGGAGATTACAGAGATAGGGAGGGGCGAGGCCATGGAGGGTTTTCAAAACAAGAATGAGAATTTTAAAATTGAAATTCTTAACTAGGAACCAACAGAGGTCTGTGGCACAGGGGTAATGAAAGGGACTTGGTGTGAGTTAAGACACGGGCAGCAGAATTTTGGATGACCTCAAGTTTACAGAAGGTAGAATGTGGGAGGCATCATTTCCCACTGATCTTTCTCCTTTGGAGATTTTCCCCACAATAGCCTTCAACATCATAATCCCCCAACCTTGCACAGCTTGCTTCTACATCCTTCCCAAGATCCCCAGTAGACCCATTGTTTCAGCTTGTTCTTGCCCAATGGAACTGATTTCTTCCTATTTCGACTATTTCTTCTTCCCTTGTCTAATCTCTTCCCACCTAAAGCAGTGACTCTTCCATTGCCCTCCACCAGTTTAACAGTTTCCAGTTTTCTAGCCCTGTCTCCTTTTCACCATGGATGTCCAATCTCTCTACACCCCCATCACCTACCAGCATTGTCTGAGGGCTCCATATTTCTTGGTTGAGCGGAGGCCCAATCAGTCCCCATCCACAAGCACCCTCCTCTGCCTGGTTAAAATTGTTTTAACAGTGAAAAATGTTTCCTTTGACTCCACTCACTATCTCCAAATAAAAGGTGCCATTATGGAAACCTGTATGGGTGCTAGCGGTACTTTCCTTCTCATAGGATATGTGGAACATTCTGAGTTCTAGTCCTACTCAGGTGCCCTCTCTCGGCTCTTTTTCCGGCATATCAATATCTGCATCGGTACTGATTACTGCTCCCCCATAAACTGGAAAATTTCATCAAATTTGCATTCAATTTTCACTTCTCCCTTGCCTTCATATGGTTTATCTCCACCTCTTTCCTGCTTTTCCTCAACTTCTCTATTTCTATTTCTGGGGATAGGCTGCCAACCAATATCCATTATAAGCCCACTGATTCTCATAGCTACCTTGACCCCTGGCATCAACTGCCACAGCTATCTGGTCTCATTGCCTTCTGAAAGTTTGTCTGGAGGGCCTTCTGGCCCCCTGCAAGTACATGACATCTCTCCTCCTCTGCATCTTTGCGACCAAGGCAGGTTTGGAATATCTTGGAACTGGCTCTCTGCCATGTTATGCCATTGTTGATTCTTCTTTTTGCTCATACTCTCTTCTGAAACCAGATCCAGCAGCTGCTCCAGCCAGAATGTGCTTCCCCTTTAAAAGGCGCAGACTGGTTTTAAGAAGTGCAGGCTAGCTTGAAATCATGCTAGCCTCTCATGATTTTGTACCTCCTGCTCAGGTATGCAGCCACTCAGCTTACTGCTGGCTGCAGGCTACAATCATTTAAACCAGTAGGTAGCACAAAGCAGCCAGAGTTATCCGTGTTTATTTTCAGTGCAGAGGATGCTCAGAAGTGCAAAACAGGTAGCCCTCCTGTTCTTCTTCCAGCAGCACCTCCATTTTTATATTAGTAAACACAACGCTGCTTCCTTCTCATACTATGTAGAACCGAACAAGTGTGATAAAACATTTTCGGACCAAAAGTGCACTTCTCTTTAAACTGTAACTAAAGAGCTTTAAATGCCTGCTCCAAAGCAAAAACTCCCAGTCAGGGGTGGATTTAATGCTGGGAGCATGCGCTGAATATCTAACGAGATCTGTCCCCAAAGGATTTGATAGGGTCAGTGGTTGAAAAATTGGGCATGAATCGCTTCTCTGCTCAGATCAGAGTACCCAGCCATTCTTTTCCTCGCCATTGCTTATTCATTTTGTTCTACAGCAAAATAATATCCAGTAAAATATGACTTTGTAGGAATAAAGGGCACCGTATTAGAATGGGGTCCTTAGATAACAGAATGGAGACACTTACTATAACTGTGGCTAAGCATCATCAACCAAATGTCCTGGTAAAAATGTAAAGAATGATCATGTTACCATTACTTGAAAACGCTACAGACACAGAAGGACTCATTCTATTACAGTTCAGCATGAATACTTGTAGAAAGTTATAATGGAAATCACAAAGGTCCAGATATCCAGCAAAGCACAAATGAGCATTTCGTCTTAATGAAAAATGAATTGTATAGTTGATTAAACTTACACAATTATTGTTTTCAAGGTTAGATATATAGATAAGGTAGGCAGATGCTTTCAATCAACCTATCATCAACAGGTATTCATGGTTTAATGTTACATTAGGAACAGAACTTTTAACAGAATGATTGCTTCTAGCAATCTCTGAATGATTGCCTCTAACAGCCTGTAGTGTGGAATTTTCCACAAGACAATTAAAACTCACAATTCTTCCTGTTGCACATTTTAGAAAGATGATTTAAACACTGATTAATTAGCAGCAATTCTTCAATTTTCAATTAACATAAGATTTGTGTGGTTAGTTTAACAGATACTGAACAACTAATGGGAAAGTAAAAGGTCATATTAGAGGGCCAGAAATTAATCTGCCATTTTTATTTACAAGATAAACTCCACATATGTGTGGTGCACTTTTCCATTAAATGGTTGGATCACTTCATGTTATTTGACTGAGTATTTCCAACTGTAATTTCTTGATCAAAAATAATGAATACAAATGAACTTTTCTGTAATACTGAACAAGTCAGTACGATGATGTTCTCCAGTCAATTTATAGAAAGGAGGTAGATCATGGAAAAAATGAAAAATCCACTCTGGTGTTCTGTCGAAATCATAGCCAAAACTGTCTACTATTGCAGGGTCACCATGGAGTGTAAAGATAACCCTGGCTTCTTTTCTCTATTACTATATTTTTTGCCACCAACATAAAGACCATCCATTCAGCTTCCTTTGCTGCTTCCCACACACCAGTAAACACATCAAGCCAAATCTCCCTGTAATAACAACAACATGTAATTATATAGAATCACAGGCCAGAATTTTATGCTCCCCCCAATGAGCCATCTGGTGGTGGGAGGTGGGGGGGTGTAAAATGTAGTGGGAGGCGGGGCAGGAGCTGTGCTCGACACCTTCTCGCCCCCGCTGCAATTTTACGCAGGGCAGTGAGAAATGGCCTGCCCGCCCCAGGCCAATCAAAACCCTTAAGTGACCAATTAACTGGCACTTAAAGGCCTCCTCCAACCACCGCAGGTATTTTACCCTCAGTGGCTGGATGGCAAAGACCCCAAGAACCCCGCCTGTTTTTTTGTGGGTTGGTGGGGGACCCTCCTGATTGGGCACCCTGTGCCCCACAGAGGGCCACCCCCAAAGACCCACCGCACCGCACAACACTCCACCCCCCCAACCCCAACCTACCCCCCCTTGCCTCAACGATTGTCCTCGGCGAGGCCCCAAAAACTTTCTTGCCTTCCGGGGCCGTCCTTCACCTTGCTTGCGATGGTTGGGTATAGGTCCAGTGGTGGCCACCGCTCCCGGTGGTGCTGTTGGGATTCAGAGCTACCGGCCCACTGATTGGCCAGCAGCTCCATTAGGCGGGAGTTCCTGTCTCAAGGAGGTGGAAGTCCCGCTGAAGACCAATTAAGGACCTGGGGAGCAAAAAGTCCCGGCGTGGCTCCCAGGCCCGATGGAGGTGGGCTTGCCCCTGTCTTTTCGGCTGGTGGGCAGGGATCTCCTGCCTAATGTAAAATTTTGGCCACAGAATGGTTACAGTACGGAAGGAGGCCATTTGGCCCAATGTGTCTGTACTGGCTGTCTGCATGTTCGACTCATCTAGTCCCACTCCCATACCTTTTACCTGTGCCATGCATATTTTTCCTCTTTAGACAATTATCCAATAACACCTTTGAAGTAGTATAATGTCCCATGGTGCTTCACAGGAATGTTATCAAACAAAATTTGAAACTGATGACCAAAAGCTTGGTCAAAGAGGTTGGTTTTAAGGAGCGTCTTAGAGAAGAAAAGAGAAGTAGAGAGTTAGAAAGGTTCAAGGAGGGAATTTGAGAGCTTAGGGTGCTGTCAGCTGAAGGCACAGCCACCAATGGTGGAGGAATTAAAATCAGGGATGCTCAACAGACTAGAATTGGAAGAGTGCAGATATTTTGGAGTGTTGTAGGACTGGAGGATATTACAGAGATAGGGTGGTGCAAGACCATGGAGGGATTTGAAAATAAGGATGACAATTTTAAAATCGAGGTGTCGCTTAACCAATAGTCAATGTAGATCAGCAAGCACTGGGATGATGGGTGAATGGAACTTGGTGCGACTTATGACACGGGCTGCAGAGTTTTGGCTGACCTCAAGTTTATACAGTGTAGAACGTGGGAAACCGGTTAGGAGTGCATTAGAATAGTCAAGTCCAGACACAAAGGCAAGGCAAGCTTTCATTCTCAAGTGAGAGGAGGCAGGAGCATAGTCAAGCAATGTTATGGTGATGAAACCAGGTCAAGTCACAATAGATTTTATTTTTGTACTAAAATCTTAGAATTCTTGGTGTTTAAAAAAAATGGAAAAAAGGATTTTGCTCAGTGAAAGACACCTGCAAAAATAAGTGGAATTCCTGCAATGTTTTGAAAGGGAGTTCAGAACAAGAGTGAACTTTATGGGTGTTTTGAAAGGAAGTTAAACTTGTAAAAGGACAGGAAGGTCAGCAGTTTCAAGGAAATCACAGGGGTTTGACCTTTCTTCAGAGCATCTTGAGTGACAAGGGGGAGACATTGTATCTGGACATGTGACTATGTTCAGGAAGGTTTTTTTCACTTTGAAGACTTTAAAAAAGCCTGTGAATTGGACAAAGGGCGGGCATTTAAATTCTTTGCTTGACCTGCCTGGAGCAAGAGAGAAAAGACACAGAAAAGTATTACTTCTTTCTGTAAAGGAGACTCGCATACTCGCATCTCTTGAAAAGGAATCCTGCATTTAAAAGGTGGCAGATTCCTGGTGCCTCCAGTCTCTGAAGAATTTCTGCATCCAATGAGATTCCTGCCGGCTCCTGTATTCTAAGAAATACTAAAATCTGAAGAATTCTTCTACTGCTAGACTGCTGCTTCAAACCCAAGCAGATATGTTGCTACACCCCTGATGGCAAACCTATGTGATGCCTGCTGCAGTTAAATTGCCATGAACACGTAGCCATTGCAGACTGTTCATCAACTTCACCTGGAGAGACTTTGAGTGGCATCCAACTATTCGACTCTGGGACACCCCACGGTACCTAAAACATCCTACCAGAACGTGAACCTCAATTATTTTTTATTATTCCTTCTATTCCTAAGAAACAGTTTTATTACAAAATACCCTTTTGAAATCGGTTAACCATTTCTTTTTGAATGTATGTGTGTGTGCATGAGGGTTAAGGGATTAAGGAATTTTCTCATATATAAACATCTATCTCGTAAGTAGTTAGACCTATTATTTCTTTTCTATTATTTAATGTTGTTGTTGTTTAAAGAAACCTGGTTTGCTGTGCTTTATTCTGGGGGAAAATACAGTGTTTAATTTGGCTAGTCTTCGGTAGGTGAAAAACTTTATTTGATACAAGTGGGACTGAATTAACAGTGCATTAATCCCGCCTTGGTCATAACAGCAGTCATTGTGATGGTGTGGATATGTGGTCAGAAGTTCATCTTAGGGTCAAATATAGCACCAAGGCGGTGAACATTCTGATTCAGCCTCAGCTAGTTGCCAGGCTGAGCGGGAGAGGAATGGAGTCGCTGGCTCGGGAACGGAGTTGTGTTGGAAACTGAAGACAATGGCTTCGGTCTTCCCAATATTTAGTTGAAAGATATTTCTGTTCATCCAGTACTGGATGTCAGATGAGCAATCTGACAATTTGGAGACAGTAGAAGGGTCGAGCGAGATGGTGGTTATGGAGAACCGGGCGTCATCAGCATACATGTGGAAACTGATGCGTATTTTCGGATGATGTCACCGAGGTGCAGCATGAAGATGACAAATAAGGGCCAAGGATAGATCCTTGGGGGACACCAGAGACAACAGCGCAGGAGTGGTAAGAGAAACCATTGCAGATGATTCTCTGGCTATAACTGGATAGATAGAATGGAACCAGGTGAGTGCAGTCCCACCCAGCTGAATGATGGTGGAAGGTGTTGGAGGAGGATGGTGTGGTCAACCATGTTAAAGGCTGCAGACAGATCGAGAAGGATGAAGAGAGAAAATGTATCTTTGTCACAGTCGCACAGGATGTCATTTGTGACTTTGATAAGGTGTTTTGGTATTGTGACAAGGCTGGGAACCTGATTGGAGAAATTCAAACATAGAGTTCCAGGAAAGATGGGCGCGGATTTGGAAGGGGACAGCACATTTACGGACTTTGGAGAGGAAGGAGGATTAGGTATGAGGATATAGTGTCCTTCAATAGTTTCAGCCCCACTAGTGGCCTATGTCGCCTCCGTCCAGAAACAAGGTCACCCCAACCTCTGTCATCGAGCTGCAGTATGTTGACGATGTTTGCATATGCACACACTCAGAGGCAGAGCTTCAAACTCTCGTTGATGCATTCAGAGGCGTATGAAAGAATGGGTCTTAAGGTAAACATCCAAAAGACAAAGGTCCTCTACCAGCCTGCTCCTGCAGCGCAACACTGCTCCCCCGACTATCAAGATCTACAGCGAACCACTGGATAATGTGGATCACTTCTCATATCTTGGGAGCCTCCTCTCAGCAAAGGCAGACATCGATGATGAAACTCAGCATTGCCTCCACTGTGCCAGCGCAGCCTTTGGTCATCTGAGGAAAAGAGTGTTTGAGGACAAAGACCTCAAACCTGGCACCAAGCTCATGGTCTACAGGGCCGCAGTGTTACCTGCCCTCCTGTATGTGTCGGAAACATGGACACTGTCTAGCAGACATCTCAAAGCTCTGGACAGATATCACCAGCGGTGCCTCTGCAAGATTCTGCAAATTCAGTGGCATGACAGGCGCTCCAATATCAGTGTCCTCATTCAGGCCAAGACCCCAGTATCGAGACACTGGTCATGGCTAGTCAGTTATGCTGGGCAGGCCACATCGTCCGTATGCCTGACACAAGACTCCCAAAACAAGCTTTCTACTCCGAGCTCTGTCATGGCAAGAGGTTACCAGGAGGGCAGCTTCCTTGAAAACATGTGACCTCTCCACTGATTCATGGGAATCTCTTGCCCTAGACCGCCCAAAATGGAGAAGAAGCATCCGCAAAGGTGCTAGCCAGTTCGAACAACATCGACATGCCCAGGCAGCAACCAAGCGTAAACAGCGGAAGGAGCATTTGGAAATCCAAGCATCCCATTCACTCGCCTCATCAAACACCGGCTTCCCCACCTGTGGCAGAATTTGCGCGTCCAGAATTGGACTATTCAGTCACCTAAAGACCCACAACCCTGGAGTGGAAGCAAGTCATCCTCATTCCTGAGGGACTGCCTAAGAAGAAGAGTGGCTGTGGCCTCAGTAATGGCTGCTTCAGTGATAGCAGCCACTGTCTTCTCCAAGGGGGTGAGTACATGCAGTCATGCCCAGTTAGCTCCTAGTGCCTGAGATCATGTGACAACTTGTCCTGCAAACAAGAGTGAAGTGTGAAGTGAGTTTTTTTAAAATTCTTTCATGGGATGTGGCCATTGCTGGCTAAAACAGCATTTATTGCCCATCCCTAATTTCCCTCGAGAAGGTGGTGGTGAGCCATCGTCTTGAACCGCTGCAGTATATGTGGGGTAGGTACACCCACAGTGCTGTTGGGAAGGGAGTCCCAGGAGATTGACCCAGCCACAATGAAGGAACGCTGATATAATTCCAAGTCGGGATGGCGTGTGGCTTGGAGGGGAACTTGCAGGTGGTGGTGTTCCCACGCATTTGCTGCCCTTGTCCTTCTAGGTGGTAGAGATCGCAGGTTTGGAAGGTGCTGTCTAAAGAGCATTGGTGCATTGCAGCTGTGCATCTTGTGGATGGTACACACTGCTGCCACTGTGGAGAGACTGAATGGTGCAGTTGGTGGATGGGGTGCTTTATCCTGGATGGTGTCGAACTTCGTAAGTATTGTTGGAGCTGCACCCATTCAGGCAAGTGGAGAGTATTCCATCACACTCCTGACTTGTGCCTTGTTGATGGTGGACAGGCTTAGGGGAGTCAGGAGGTGAGTTACTCGCTGCAGGAATCCTAGCCTCTGACCTGCTCTTGTAGCCATGGTATTTATATGGCTACTGCAGTTCAGTTTCTGGTCAATGGTAACCCCTAGGATGTTAATAGTGGGGGATTCAGCGATGTTAAAACCACTGAATGTCAAGGGGAGATGGATAGATACTCTCTTGCTTCAGATAGTCATTGCCCGGCACTTGTGTGCTGTGAATGTTACTTGCCACTTATCAGCCCAAGCCTGGATATTGTCCAGGTCTTGCTGCATTTCTACATGGACTGCTTCAGTATCTGAGACGTCGCAAATGGTGCTGAACATTGTGCAATCATCAGCAAACATCCCCACTTCTGACCTTATGATGTACGGTAGGTCACTGATGAAGCAGCTGAAGATGGTTGGGCCAAGGACACTACCCTGAGGAACTCCTACAGTGATGTCCTGGAGCTGAGATGATTGACCTCCAACCACCACAACCATCTTCCTTTGCGCGATGTATGACTCCAATCAGTGGAGAGTTTTCCCCCTAATTCCCATTGACTCCAGTTTTGCTAGGGCTCCTTGCTGCCATACTCGATCAAATGCTGCCTTGATGTCAAGGGCAGTCACTCTCACCTCACCTCTTGATTTTAGCTCTTCTGACCATGTTTGAACCAAGGCTGTAATGAGGTCAGGAGCTGAGTGGCCCTGGCGGAACCCAAACTGAGCATTTCTGAGCAGGTTATTGTTAAGCAAGTGCCATTTGATAGCACTGTCGATGACACCTTCCATCACTTTACTGTTGATCAAGGGTAGACTGATGGGGCAGTAATTGGCCGGATTGGATTTGTCCTGCTTTTTGTGTACAGGACATACCTGGACAATTTTCCACATTGTCGGGTAGATGCCAGTGTTGTAGCTGTACTGGAACAGCTTGGCTAGGGGCGTAGCAAGTTCTGGAGCACGGGTCTTCAGTATTATTGCCAGAATGTTGTCAGGGCCCACAGCATTTTCAGTATCCAGTGCCTTCAGTCATTTCTTGATATCATGTGAATCGAATTGGCTGAAGACTGGCATCTGTGATGCTGGGGATTTCAGGAGGAGATTGTTGCAAATGCTCCAGCCTTATCTTTTGCACTGATGTGCTCGGCTCCTCCATCACTGAGGATGGGGATATTTGTGGAGCCACCTCCTCTAGTTAATTGTTGAATTGTCCACCACCATTCACGACTGCATGTGGCAGGACTGCAGAGCTTAGATCTGATCCATTGGTTGTGGATCACTTAGCTCTGTCTATCACATGCTGTTTTCACTGTTTGGCACTCAAGTAGTCCTGGGTTGTAACTTCACCAGGTTGACACTGTCATGGAACCATATCTACTTTCCCCTCAGATTAAACAGTGTGCTTTTAAGACTCTGTTAAAAACAGTGTACCTTTAAGACAGGGAGAGAAGTTTTGGATTTCTCAGGCACTGTATGCCACAGCTGCATTTTGTCAACTAGATGATAGCAGGAGAGAGGTGTCACATGGTATAATGTTTTGATTTGACTGTGTGTAAAACTGGCAAAAACCAGTATGAACCAGAAAACAGCAAAGCGTGCTACTGGAGAAAGGAGCTGTCTATTCTCTCTCAGCAGAAATTCTACAAGGAGCTATAGGCCAAGTTAATTGCCCAAGAAAAGAAAAAGCCTTTTTTTAAGAGACCATTTTGTATTGCTGAAGGTAGCAAGACTCCTTTTCTTTACTTCCAAGCCAGGAAGTCTTTGCTTCAAGATTGAATCTCTCTTGACTGGTTGTGTTTTGTGGAATTCGCAGTGAAGTTTTGACTGAGATCTATAATTTTATAATCCAAATAATAGACCTGTCATTATACTCTGTGTTTAGAGAACTGTGTGATACCTGCTGCAGCTGAAGTTTGAATGCCTATCAAAAACAGACTGTTTCATCAAATCCGTGTGGAGAAGTCGAGTAGTATTTGATTATTTCCACATTAGAATACCTCATCCATCAGGAATGTAACCCACAAAGACTTACTTATTCATTTACTCTTAAGAAGCAGCTAATTTTTTTAAAAACACCACTTTTAAAACCAATTAACTACTGTTATTTTTGAGTGTATGTGTGTGAATGGGGAGTTAGATTAGAATAAGAAGTTATAAGGTCTTTAGACATAGGTTTAGCTTAATAGTGTTTAAGATCTGGTGTTCAATAAATAGCTCATTTGTTGTTTAAAAATACCTGGTTTGGTCTGTTTAATTATGGGGGTTACTAGAGTGTCCAATTTGGCTGTTTTTTTGGTTGGGTGGGAAAATTTTAATAATATGCTGCAACCTTTGGAGTGACGGGACTGAATTGACAGTGTGTTGCTCCTGCCTCGGTTGTAACATATTAATTGGGGACTCACCCAGGATAAGACTAATTGGGGGGCTCATGTTTGGAATCATATTCATTGCTTGTCTCTGGGATAACACATAAATTGGAGTCTTGTGTCTGGCATCATACTGATTGCTCTCGCGTCTGGGATCATATTAATTGGAAACTCAATTGTCGGGATCCAAATCTAACATCAATAATGAAAAAAATAAAAGGAACCAGATTTCTTGTGTAATAAGGTACAGTCTATACCATCAGAATGGCATTAGCAGAAGCAGCAGAGTTTCTGGGAAAGGAGAGTGTTTCCCCCAGTGACTTGATAACTTTAACTAAGAATAAACTAAAAGAATTGGCAGAAAATTGGGGTTAGAGTTGAAATCGGTGCTAAAAAGCAGTGATAATTGACCTAATAGCCCAACATCTAAAATTAGAAGAAGCAGATGAAGAAGAAGATAATAAGTCAGAGAGTGATGCAGTGGAATTGGCTAAGATTCAGTTAGAAACGATAAAACTTGAGCAAGAAAAAGAAATAGCAATAAGAAAACTTGAGGCTGAAAAATAATTAAGAAAACTTGAACTAGAAAAAGAGAAAAGGGAGAGAGGGAATTTAGGTTAAGAGAGATAGAACTAAGACAAAGGGGTAGTCTTGACTCCAGGGAAAATGCGGGTCAGGAAGAATCTGAATTCAGCCCAGGACCCAGTGAAAAGCTGATTAAATTTATATAAGCTATTCCTATGTTTGAGGAAAGGGATGTAGAGGCATTTTTCATATCTTTTGAAAAAATAGCCGAACAGATGAAATGGTCGAAGGAAAGCTGGACACTGTTATGCAAAGCAGGTTGGTAGGCAGTGCTCATGACATTTATGTCATGCTTCCTGAGAGGCTTATGCAGATTATGAGATGGCAAAAATGGCTATTCTCGCTGCGTATGAGTTAGTCCCTGAAGCTTAGCATCAGAAGTTTTTGAACTTACGGAGATTGGATGGACAGACGTATGTAGAATTTGAGAGGGTGAAGCAAATTAATTTTGACCATTGTATATGGGCATTAAAGATGGAAACCACATCTGAGAACCTTCGAGAGTTAATTCTCTTGAAAGAGTTTAAAAATTCCATTCCTTCAGTAATGAGAACTTATGTAGATAACTTGAAATTTTTGAAAGCTAGGCAAGCAGCAGAAATTGCTGATGATTTTAAGCTTGTGAATAAGCCAACCTCTTTTGTCTGTCACCCCCCATGAAGTATCGAAATGGGAGCGTGAAAGTAAGGCAAGTCGCTGGTGGCAAGAAAGAACAGCTGGAAAAGCCCCAGGATCACCCCCTCAGGCCGGAAAGGAAGGTGCTGAGGGTAGAAGTGAGGTTCACAAGATGAATTGTTAACATTGCCACAAAACGGGTCATCTTCGTTCAGAATGCTGGAAATTGCAAGGTAAACCCATAGGACTTGTTGGGGTATTCAAAGCTAATGCAGAGGAAAAGATTCTGACTGAGAGTATAGCAGACCGGGCTATAGCTTTAACGGCAGCTGTAAAACCAGATACAAAAACTAAAGTGAGTGTAGAGGTTAAGAATAAGATATCCGAAACTTATAATGAATTTTTGTCAAAGGGGCAAGTCACTCCATATCCTTTAAGTGAGGCAGGAAAACCTATCATTATACTCAGGGATACAGGAACAACCCAAACACTCTTGCTGGGGAAAGATATAACGTTTCCACCAGAGAGCGCCTTGAACTCTAAAGTTTTAGTTAATGGAATTGGCGGGGAGTATATACCTGTACTTTTATATAAAGTACGTCTAGAGAGTGACTTAATGTCTGGGATGGTAACTGTAGGAGTTGTCCACAGTTTGCAAGTAGAAGGCATTGATCAACTCCAAGGAAATGATTTGGCCGGATCAAAATATCAGTTTCTCCTATAATTACAGAGGAACCAAGTGAAGTTAGGGAAATGGAGCAATTACATGAACAAGTTCCTGGAATATTTCCTGCATGTGTAGTCACCCAAACAACAGCTAAACAGGATCCATTGTCACAGGTAAAAGTGGCACCACAAAAAGATAGCCAAGTATCTGAAACCTTATTTGGGGATTTAGATAATCCAAATGGGCGGCACAGTGGCGCAGTGGTTAGCACCGCAGCCTCACAGCTCCAGCGACCCAGGTTCAATTCTGGGTGCTGCCTGTGTGGAGTTTGCAAGTTCTCCCTGTGTCTGCGTGGGTTTCCTCCGGGTGCTCCGGTTTCCTCCCACATGCCAAAGACTTGCAGGTTGATAGGTTAATTGGCCATTATAAATTGCCCCTAGTATAGGTAGGTGGTAGAGAAATATAGGGACAGGTGGGGATGTGGTAGGAATATGGGATTAGTGTAGGATTAGTATAAATGGGTGGTTGATGGTCGGCACAGACTCGGTGGGCCGAAGGGCCTGTTTCAGTGCTGTATCTCTAAACTAAACTAAACTAAACTAAATGAGATGTTTAACAGATCTTCTATCATTGGAGCATAGCAAGCTGATCCAGAGTTATACCGAATAACACAGACAGCTCTGACAGAAGCTGGGGCGAAAGGAGTTCTGGGAGGCTATTATACGGCAAATGGGGTTTTGAGGAGGAAATGGAGACTGCTTCATAGACCTGCGGATGAAGACCGGACAGTTGTTGAATAGATAGGGGTACCACCTAAATATCGCCAGGGATTATTAAGGTTAGCATATGACATTCCTTTTGCAGGACATAGGGGAATTCAGAAGACCAAATCACGTATAAGCCAACATTATTACTGGTCAGGTCTTACAAAGGATGTGAGACAAATTTGTAGGACATGCCTTACATGCCAAATGGTGGGGAAACAGCTACTTACCATAAAACTGGCACCAATAGTTCCCATACCAGTGATTGAGGAACCATTTAGCAGGATATTGGCAGACTGTGTAGGACCCTTGCCAAAAATAAAAGCGGGACATCAATACATACTTACTATCATGGATATGGCCACTCGATTCCTAGAGGCCATTCCTTTGAGGACAATTACTGCTGAAATAGTAGTAGGAAAGTTAACCCAATTCTTTACGATATATATTCTATACGATTATGCTTGAAGTACAATCAGATCAAGGTTCTAATTTCATGTCTAAGATATTTCAAGAAGTCATGGGCAATTTGGGGATTAGTCGGTTGAAATGTTCAGCATATCACCCCCAGTCACAGGGAGCTTTAGAGAGATGCCACCAAACTCTCAAAACAATGATTAGAACATACTGTCATGAATATCCACATGACTGGGATAAAGGACTAGACTTTCTTTTATTTGCCACCACAGACTTACCTAATGAGTCTACAGGCTTCAGTACTTTCAAATTGGTTTATGGACATGAAGTAAGAGGACCTCTAAAACTCATAAAAGACAGATTCTTTGAACAAAAGAATGAATCTTTGATATTGGACTACGTATCTGTGTTCTGGGAAAGGTTCATGGAAGCTTGCAGTGTGGTTCAGGAACACCTTAAAGCGTCCCAAGCCATTATGAAAAAATGGGCAGACAAGAATGCATAAACCCAGGGGATGAAGTATCGGTGTTGTTACCATTACAGGGGGAAACCACTAAAAGCACAGTTCAGTGGCCCATACAGAGTGATCAAAAGAGTGGGTAAGGTAGATTACTTGATTGACACCCCTGATCGCCGGAAGAACAACCGGTTGTGTCAATATGTTAAAGCAATATTATCGCAGGGAGGAGGATAAGCCAGTATAGGTATGTCAGGTAATCAGGACTGCTGAGAAGGAAAAGGATAGTGAGGATGAGGCAGAAGGAGGCCTAGACAATTCTCAGATTGAACCTCCAACTATCAGATTAGCAAATACAAAATGGCTAGGAAAATTGGACAACATGCTTTTGCACTTAGAGGCAAAAAAACGTGAAGACCAAACCAGGATTTTCACAACATTTAAAAGAGTTTGCAGGGTTAAGCTGGGATGTACAACCTTAGACACACATGATGTGGATATAAGGGGAACCATTCCTTTAAAACAACATCCTTACCTCTTAAGTCCAGACAAACAGGCCCAAGTAAAAGCAGAGATGCTGGAAAACAGCTTTTTCAGCACTGGGCTGCATGCTACAATCATTTAAATTAGCAGGCAGCACAAAGTTTACCCACTGCCTGCACTGGAAGCAATGGGTGTCATTAATCACGCATTGCGATCCCCATGCCCATTTTCGGGCCTTATTGAATTTAGTCCCCAAGGAGTTTTTCACAAACATGATAAGGGTATTGTAGGGTTGCATAACTTAAGTACTCCTTTAAGGAATAACATTTAACCAGTGTGTGCTAAATACAATTAAGTCCTTTAAACAAAAAACAATTGCCTTCTGAGATTTTACCTTCAGTGACATGACTTTGATTGCTTTTTTCAAAATTGTTCACATGCCGGTTAGGAAATGGTGCATTATACCTACAGCCTTAATTGTGTCATGGTTACATCTCAATCTTGCCTAAGAAATTAGAAGCAAGACATTGTTGTCCTGGTTCAGTTACCATGATTCAATGAACTCTGCCCAAACAAGATTATTATTTTACTACATGCTTGTGTTGCCAAATTCCTCCTTGCTATGTCAGCACGGCACTGTAAGCTCAGAAGCATAAGTTATGGTTGGCACAATCCCACAAACAAAATTCTAAACATGTCAGTAATCCCAAACTGCGCTGCAGTTTTTTTTCTTAAATATTAAGAATGTTATCATATTCAAGATAACAAGATGCTATTGTGAACTTGTGTACATGCACCTTACAACTTATTATAAATCTATAGCCATGTTGTTGGCTTTATTTATTTTCAGTACATTTTAATTTAAATTTAAATACCAAGCTTTCCATTTTAAATTTACATCAGATGCTCCTTTTCCACCATCACTCGAACTCTTGCTATTTTACTTTGTGGTATTTTTGGATAGTAAAATAATCATATTTAAAATTCTCATGGTGAATCAATGATATTGAAAAGTACATTTTGTTTTACTTTTCCATGAAAATATATTTTCTTTCTAAGTTACAATGGTACAATATAGGGATGAATTTGTGCAGAAACACAAGATACAAACTTAGCAGCAAGTGACAGAATTTATGAACTCAAACAACAAAAACTGTCAGCTGTGGCAGAAGACAAGGAACCATAATAAAAAACCTGCTCTAGAAAAAGAGAGACAAAGCACATACACAAGAACAAAACCCAGAAGAGTGCATTTATAGAAAAGATGTCTGGGACTGCTTTATTATATAAAAACACAAGATTTTGATAATCACATTAATTATTCAAGCTAATGACATCATCAAAGATGTCTCTATATTTAATCCCTCATTGTCTTGTAACTCGTTCCTATCCATCTTTGCTCTTTATTTGTACTACATGTGTGGTCAAAAAAACAATGGGAATACATTCATATTCCCTGCTAAATGCCTTTCACTGCGATAGTGCAAGTGCAGCTTTGTCATTTCCAAGACACTGATCTCTCATGCACTTATTTTTTCATTAGATCATTTGTGGACTCTACACACATCTTCCATTTCTGGCATTCGACCTCACCTTTTCTATTCACAGCTGATATTTTCTGGCCTCTCCTTTAAGCCTATTACCACTTTCCAACAGTCCTGGCTCCAGATTTCAAACTTTTGTCAGCAACACGTCTTCACTACTTTAAGAATTAAAAATTTTGGCATTTAGACATTTTCTGCTTCAATAGTGGAAGAATGGGCAAAGAAATGCATCTGCTGTGCAAGTGCTAAAACAATTATTAATCTCTCCTTCAAACCATTTTTTTTCTTCCCTGGCTCTGTTTCCATCACATTTCCTCCTCCCCCCACCCCCGACTACTTACTCATTCTTTTTGATTCCACACTTATATAAAACTGAATTTAAAATCATTTCAGTTATATTCACAAGCAACCTAATTCAGACCCTGATATCCTTTTTAAAAAAGGCCATGTATATGTGCAATGAGCTTTTCTGTACTCTGGCATCAAGGCAACCATAATGGTTATTTGCTTTGATAACTTTATAATATTTACATTCTCGTGTTCAGTGGTCCAATAGAGGATTTTCATCTCTGGTGGTCTCTTGGTTAGGTTTTGTTTAATGCCAATGACAGACAGCTGCTGGAGGTGGCAATGGACAGAAGTGGTGCCTAGGTCTTTTGGGATCTACGGCCAGCCTGGTTATGATTAAAACTTAGTCAAACATGCTTGATCCCAAACAGCCTAATGATGTGAAATCCTGACAACCTTATGGTGGTGATCCATTATTGGCATGTGTGACTGGGGATTATTATTTGCTTTTGTGAATATCTGAATTTTTGGACTGCTCAGGCTGAAGCAGAAATTCAAGCCTATTGCCTACCATTGCCCACCAATCAAATTCAAAAAAGTTTGAGGCTGAGGCCTGTTGTTAAATCTAACATTCAAGCTACATTAATCTACACCTCCACTTCACTTTTTCAGAGTTTCAAATTTATAACTATGTAGCATTTTTTTTTTAATGAAATAAGTGATTTGGAAGCTGTGGGTTTATGCAAAAATAAACCACCTTCAACCAGATCCACATAACTTTTGTCTTGTAGGTTCTCTGGTTTAACTTTTTTTGTGGATTGCATCTGCACAAACTTTAGCTAGCTGTGTATGTATAATTTTGTGATAGTTGTTGAGTCTGCAGCACAAAATTGGCCATAATTAAGCACAAATTTACCTTAAACTGGCAATTTATTTCAGAAACTACAAATATGGCTCATGTGCGAATATGAAATGTGACACTGGTAGAGCAGGAATGCATTTTTATGTGTGGAGGACTTTAACATCCCCCACCTATTGGACATGTTATAACTGAGCTGATTCTAATGCTGGGAGTGAAAAAAATGTAGAGCTTAATTACTCAGCACTGATATCCCTCAACCTGAAGAAGACAAAACCTACTCCACACTACCAGCAAGTTATAAAAAAAACTCATTACTTTTCAGAAATGTACGCATTAACAATAAATGGCCATTTCCTTCAAATAAAGCTGCACATTTCTACTGAGAATTTGCCCCTGTACTGGCAATTCTTTTGTTACAGATTTGCAAAACCCTTGCACAAAATCCCATGACTTGATCTCCAAAAATCTTTTTTTTTTAGCTAATAATTGCCTGTCACCATTTCAAACAATTTTAATTATAGTTCATCACAGACACTTATCAGAATCCTTCCTAAGTTGAAATTTTGCATAATCATCTCTGTCTGCTGTTATAACAAGTGTAAAAAATGAGTGCATGGTTGTGCTACAAATAGCAAACAAATAGATTGCTTAGCAATCGATTTTCACTTCCCAAAATTGATATTACCATTTTAAGAGAGAATTGGTTGCAGCATGCGCTGTGCACTCTCTGATCAGTTCCACACACTATGGTGCTGAAGAAGCCCAGAAAAGGTAAGTTTTCAATTTTTGTTTGGTGCCAGGAGAAGCATGAATGGTCACAGGTGTCACAGGAATAATCAGGGCTGCTACCAGCTTATGGCCACCACCCCCCACTGCCCCCACTTCACCCCACCTCCCATTGCACCTCTGCTCTGTGATGTGACCCACTCTCCTGCACTTACCTTGCTATTGGCCACCCTGGTTCAATATTGACCAGCAATCTGGTGAGGTGCATCAGAATGACTATTTGGCACCTCATAGCTTGCCGGTTTGATGTAAATCAGACTGTGGCCTGAAAATCACAGCACCCTCTTCGAGGTGGGGGAGGGGGTGAATGGGCCTCTAGCTCAAGATTTCTTTTGCTTGCTCCACAAGTTCGCCACCCAAAAGTTAAAATTGATCCCTTTATATTTTAAGTGCATTTAGTTTCACACGACTCTACACAAAAGATACAAACATTCGAATTAGAAGCAGGAGTAGGCCACTTGGCCCCTCAGGCCTGCTCTGCCATTCAATAAAATCATGGCTGATCTGTTTGTAACCTCAACTCCACATTCCCACCTACCCCCGATAACCTTTCACCTCCTTGCTTATCAAGAATCTATCACCTCTGCCTTAAAAATATTTAAAGACTCTGCTTCCATTGCCTTTTGAGGAAGAGAGTTCCAAAGAGTCACCACACAGAGAAAAACTATCTCCTCATCTCTGCCGTAAATGGGCGACCCCTTATTTTTAAATAATGACCCCTTAGTTCTAGATTGTCCCACGTCCTTTCCACATCCACCCTGTCAAGAGCCTTCAGGATCTTATATGTTTCAATCAAGTCGCCTCTTACTCTTCTAAACTCCAGTGTATACAAGCCCAGCCTGTCCAATATTCCCTCAATGCGGTGAACAATAGAATTTAGATATAGCCAAATTGCTGAGGAAGTGAGAAACGAGTGTACTCATTCCACCATTATTTACAAATTCACACAATGTATATTTATCCCAGCTCTCCTATTGCGACTGAACCTGCTTTCCTCAGTTGGACATGTTTACTCAGTTCCCAGATAGGTAATTAAATGGAATGTCATATGATAGCCATTTCATCTCAAGAGAAAGAGGAGGAAACAATTCATCCACTGCTCTCCTGTTTTAATCACATGCTTGATCAACCAATAATGGAACAGAGCAATGCAATTATGAAGACAACCATGAAGCAAAATGTTCCATTCTACTGATGGATTCAGATCAAAGAAGTTGCAAGGGAAGAAAATACAAATCTAAAGCAACAAAGGGTTCTCTGTGCATACAATAGAAAGGTTAGAAGTTGGTTTGCTGTTACATCAACAGATGTGTGCACTCATGGAAAAAGACATGAGGGTTCAAAGGATTGTCTACTGCTAGAGTGAATAGATTTGACACCATTGCTTAAGCATGTGCAGATTGTCATAACTGACTAAACTCTGTGATGTTGATAACCTTCTGTACAGGATCATTTTTTAAAAACTAATTCTCCTGTTCTGCTCCATGCTCAATTGAAGACATGGTAAGCCTGATTATTACACTTCTTGTCAAGCAAAGTACATAAAAGTAAGATGGAATTCATGGCTGTCTACTGGCATGCAAATTTCCCTGACTCTCAAGTAAACTGAAATCAATATTATGACTAATTCCGAACACATCTGTCAGTGTGACTTTTTAAAATCTATTTTTAGGATGTGGGCAGCATTTATTGCCCATCCCTTGTAGCCCTGATAGTATTTAGAGTCAATTATATAGTGGGGGCTGGAGTCACATATAGATCAGATTGGGTTGGGGCAGCACATCCCCTTGTGAACCATTTGCGTTTTTTAATGAAAAAACTGAAGCTTTCATGATTGTCCTGTCAAATGCTAACCTACAAATTTTGTTTATTTATTTGTTTTTGAATTTAATTTCACAACTTGTTAGGGTGGAATTTCAATTCATAACCTCTAGCTTGCTATTTCAGTATCCCTCCCCCCTCACTGCTACCAGGCACATCAAGCAAACCCATACATATCTGGGCTGTCGACTGATAGTGCATGACAGCACATAGGTTAAGAGTGGTCAACAGTAAGTTGGACAGAAGTATGATGGACAAAAGCACTAAATTTGAAAGGAAAGACAAAATAAATTGTTCTCTTCTCACTTTTTTGTTTAATGTGTTTTAAAGAGAGTGCAACTCCAGGGGCAATACTTTGAAAATTACTTACTTACACCTATATATTTTGTTCTAAGTTTTCAAACATTGAAAAAAAACCCTGAAATTCTAACTTTTACTGGACTCCTCCACAGAAATATTTTAAGTATCCATTAGTAGAATCTGTTACTGTTTATCTATTTGTTTAATACCAAACATGATTGGATTAATGTTCCACTTTAAAGCCCACCTATGATAGTCCTTAGTTATTTTGAATTTATGTTTCTACATATGATTTTGGTGAAGAGGATTATGCAGTATAACAGATACATTTATATCAATTTATATTTCCTACCCAACACATACAAAGCAACATGCAGGCATAATCCAAAATAGATTAAACAAATGTTAACATGTTCTTCCTTTGAGTGCTTGTATTATAACTTACATTTGGTGCTATCAGAGCAAGTGTTGGGTCCCTTGCTGTTTGTGATATTAATGATTTGGAGTTAAATGTGGGAGGCATGATTGGGAAATTTGCAGATGACACAAAAATTGGCCGTGTAGTTGATAGTGAACAGGATAGCTGTAGACTCCAGAAAGATGATTTGGTTGAGTGGGTGGAAAAATGGCAAATGGAATTCAATCCAGATAAGTGTGATGTAATGCATTTGGGGAGGGCAAGTAAAGCGAGGGAATACACAATAAACGGGAGGATATTGAGAGGGGTAGAAGAAGTGAGAGACCATGGTGTGCATGACCACAGGTCCCTGAAGGTGGCCAGACAGGTAGATAGAGTGGTGAAGAAGGCATATGGAATGCTTTCCTTTATTGGCCGAGGTATAGAATACAAAAGTAGGGATGTAATGCTGGAACTGTATAAAACGCTGGTTAGGTCACAGTTGGGGTACAGAGTACAGTTCTGGTCACCACATTACAGAAAGGACATAATTGCTCTGGAGAGAGTACAGAGGAGATTTACAAGAATGTTGCCAGGGCTCGAAAGTTGCAACCATGAGGAAAGATTGGATAAGCTAGGGTTGTTTTCCTCAGAACAGAGGAGGCTGAGGGGTGTCTTAATTGAGGTGCACAAAATTATGAAGGGCCTAGATAGAGTAGACAGGAAGGACCTGTTTCCCCTAGCGGAGAAGTCAATTACCAGGGGACACACGTTTAATGTGATTGGTAAAAGGATTAGAGTGGCCATGAGGAAAATCTTTTTCATCTCGAGGGTGGTGGGTGTCTGGAATTCACTGCCAGAAATGGTGGTGGAGGCAGAAACCCTCAATTCTTTTAAAAGGTACCTTGACATGCATCTGAAGTCCTGTAACCAGCAAGGCTATGGACCAGATGCTGGAAAGTGGGATTAGATTGGGCGGCTAGCTTTTTCGGCCGACACGGACAGGACGGGCTGAATGGCCTCCTTCTGTGCCGTAATTTTTCTATGGTTCTAACTGTAGAAGCTTATCAAGTTTCTGGATCTCTATTATTCTTTTGTGAAATGGCCAAGCAAAAAATTCAATATTAAAATAATTTCTTTGTTTTTATGGTCTTCATTTCTTATAAATGTTGAATTAAGGCAGAAACTGTGAGAAATTGCAAATATCTGAAGTCATTAATAACATAAAACTGATTTGTTCATTAAATACATACATTGCTATCAAAGGCACATTTCTTCATATCTGGATTACTAAAATATTTCCACTGTACTTCACAGGGTTATATGTTTTCAGAAGTCTATTATCTCTCAGCACATTGGAATGTTGTTCAGTCATGCACATGTAATGTTTTATAACCACTGACCTGATTTCTTATGAGGGAATGCCAGCCATTCACTAAACTACACAATAATTTAGAGCGTTACTCATAACATTTCTGTGCATTTACTAAAAGAGAGAAATAAGAGGAATAGCAATATATTATGATATTGGTTAAAATGTAAATGTTGTGAAACTCTGGACTGGATATTCCATTATTGTTGATGACCAGCTATTTAGCAATGGAAGGCAGCACAGTCAAGCCTGATTCTGTCCTCATCCAAAATTAACACATACATGAATTTTAAGGCATGGATTGCTGGATAACAATTTGGTGTGGGAGTTCTTGCTGATTTTACCTCTCCATAGCCAAAGGGATGCTTTGGCCAATTGTGGCACCCCAACTGCTGCCTTGTCCGAGATCAGTTAGCTCAGTGCTAAGCAAAAATGGTAGCTGCCTGATCTGTATGGCTCAGTACCAAATAATATGCTTATCAATTAAGCTAGCGGGGAATTTAGGAGGTTGATACTGGAAAGTATGGGTATAAAGGGGCATGAAGAAAAGGTGATGCATTGAGATGAAAAAAACTAGGCTCAATGGATTGAATGGTCTACACCTGTTCCTATGGGGCTCAGCTTCTGTTGCAATGGCAGCAGGACTGCTGTTCCTGACACAAAATGACACTGGTATGCTTGAGATGGACATTCAAGTCAATTGTTTCTCAGAATGGGTCAGATTTTGCTGTCACAGGGGATCTAGTGGCATGTGCCATTAGTTAGACTTTCCCTTAAGCTTTTCATCTCAAAACATTTTTACCCACGAAGTTGCTGAAAATGCAAGCTGATAACGATGCAGCAAGTGAAATCAGGGGCTGAATTTTATGGTCCCCTAGGGATGAGAACACAGGCGGGGGCCCATAAGATTGTGCAGGAAGACAAGGGGCGGGGGGTGGAGTGCCCATCATCTTCTCGACATCTTCCAATTTAGTCCAAGTGGGCACTGGCTGAGGACGGCCTTCCCGGCCCAGGCCAACTGAGGCCCTTAACTGGCCAACTGCGGAATGCCATTTTCACGAAGCTAACAGCAGGACAGTGAAACCAGGACAGCAACCTTTAGATATTGGAATTAACTGCACAATTGCTCCTCACCTGAAGTTGCTGTACCATTTACACATGAATACCTGTAAGCGCCATTAGCTTCACCGTTAATTGAGAGCAACCTCTGGCCCAATACATTGGCCCAGAACACAACACAGAAACAGACCTGATGAAAGGTCACAGATTTGGAACGTTAACTCTGTTTCTCCCTCCGCAAACACTGCCAGACCTGCTGTGTATTTCCAGCACTTTCTGTTTTTATTACAGGATCACGTTGTTCCTATACCACACAACAAAGTAATGAGGAAAGACTGAGACATACTGGTAAGTTTATGGAAATTTACCTTTATAACATGTAGAATTATGTGGCAATTCAACAGATTGTACTTATATGTTTTTAGGCTTTGCTTCAAATATTCTCCTCAGATTCATTTCTAAAGTCCATGCTTGTAAACAAGCCTTTGCTTTCTACATACTTAAATGTCAGTTTACCCAACCAATACATAAGTAACTGTAGTGAATCCTGGAGCTGAACAGAAACCCTTGTTATTGTATTTAATTTATGGGATATACCATGTGCTACCACATGATGTCCTTGAATTTGGAAAGTGGTAGATTAAACAATTGTGCTTAGACTATCAACTACAGAATTCATTTTTAAGAAAAGGAACAAGGATAAAAGGTGGATTTATTGTAAAATACAGGGCTGAATTTTATTAGCGCGCCACACATCGCGGCGGCGCACTTTGAAGTCGATGGCCTTCCCTCCTAATTTCACTCCTCCCCACCAGTGACTCAGCTCAGAACTCCGAACAGAGTTCCGAAGGTACGCGAGTTGCAGCGGGCGGCCATAATATCGGCGTCGGACGGCCGCCGGGACCAGGTAAGTTAATTTGCATGTTTATTTAATTAATTGTAATGTTTAAATGAAGGCGGCGGAGTGGCTGCGCCAAGGCCTTGCCGTCACTGGTAAATTGCGGTGGGGCCTTCTCGGTGTTGGGGGTCATTGAGGGCCACTCCCGCAAGTATTTTATGGCCCCCATCCCGGCCATGATCCCTGATGTCGAGGAGCTGGTAAAATTCTGCCCACGGATTTAACTTTTATTTGTCATAAAGTTGTTGCATCGCCTACATAAAGGCTCAATGTACAACTGGATCTGACACACAGACACTGACCAAACTTTGGGCGAGGATGTAAAATGGGTACACTCGGATTAGCTAGCCATTGTACACCCTTCTCAATTTTCCTTTCCATGGAAATTTTGGACAGGATTTTTCTTTTTGGACTGGAATGGCAGTGGGACAGGACTTCTATACCTTCTCCGACTCTGCCCTGACCCTGTATCCTTACCTGGATTTAGGGTCATTTGCATGTAAAGTGGGCTTCAGATGGGTTTCCCACCACCAAGCGAGAGCCCCTCAATACCAAAGAGGGAAATGAGGTTGTGAAGTATCAGAAGAGTACCAAACAGTGAGAGACATTAAAAGGGTAGATGATCCACCAAGATGAAATATGGTCCCAGCTTTGTGGGCCTTGGCAGAGACCTTGAGTTAAAGCGCTAACTATATGGGATAAAATTGAGGGATGAGGTGGCCTTTACTCAGTTCTGTACCTCCATCTGAAAAATCTGGGGCATAACCATTGTTACATTGGGCCTTTGGCACTTTCCACCAATCAGTCTCAGGAAGCGAAGGTAAGAGAGATGTAAGGGGACAAAATCAAAGACAAGCCATGTTATTTATGTATAATGGATGAGGAAAGAATGGCTGGCAGCCTTCTGGCAGGGATGGTAAGAAAGAACTCAACCTGGGACAGGAGATAGTGGTAGGTCTGGCTACTCTATTTTGTCTTGTTTTCCACTGAAATTGAGTGGGATTATGGAGAAAAGTCCAGTCCAATAAAGTATCAATGACAATTCTCTAGCTCTCAGCATATGAGTTCCTCATATGGGGGTAAAAAGGCAATCTAAAAGTCAGAAAAAGACTTGTTTTCACATCTTAAAAGTCATTAATTATGAATTCAGGCTGCATTCATGAGTTGCAGAGTCATATCAAGAAGGGAGTATTCTACCCTGGGACAGGATGGAAAAAATTTGATATATCACTACAGCACTGAAAGTACACTGGCCATTGCATATATATCACAGTGACTGTGAGAGGGTGGTCTTCAGTATATAGGACAAAATATGTTCACAACTCCTTGAAAATCCCTTTTATCTGGTATGCCCCAGATAGATCCACTGCAATAGAATCAGCCGCCAGGGATGGCAGAGGAGCAATACATGAAGACATGGAGATACTCAGGCTCATCAGGGAGACTGTAGCTGAGGTGTACAACTATCCCATGAGTTCCTCCATGGACATTAAGTCATTTAGAGTGCACTACAGGTGGCAGTACAGGTCACCGACATTTAAGAGAGAGATTTTGTGCAACTATAAGAGATATCTCAAGTGTCACAAACTTTGTTAGGCTTTTGGGCAACTGATGTTTCAATACCAAAATTCCTGGAGCTTTAATCCATGAGCACAAGTGAAGCAAGCCAAAACCTATATCTGTCCTAGATTCCAGCTAGGTCCTAAAGAAACTCCTGTTCTTCATCTCTTCTGCTTACAATAGAGCAGGTGAGCTCCTTTGGAAAGATAACTGATCCCCTCTTGAATTGATTACTTTTCCTTAATAAAGGCTTGGGCCATTTAAAGGCTTCAAAAGGACTCCTCCAAGACTTAAATAGGCATAAAGGATAGAATTTCCCAGCACAACCTGGGAACCTCCCAGACTTGTCTCTTTGATGTGGAAAGTGGCACATAGATGATTTTCCTGTTGTACTCCCACTTCCCCATCCACTACTGGAATTTAAAGGGACACAGGAAATGGCGCAGACACCCGAATGGTTCTTCATCAAATTCCTGGCCTCTCTGGGTGCTTTCCTCATTGCTCCTGCCACTGGAATTTCAGGGCCTTAATTTTCTGCCTGATGAGAGAATAGACAGTGAACAAGTGTTTGCAATTGGTGGAAATACTTATACTGGTGGGAAAAGGCCATACCTAGGCTAGAAAATTGGAATTTATGAATCTCTGGTTTTCTGCTCTTTTAGCGCATAGAATCATAGAGCACTGAGGTAAACCTATCGTACATGTGCTGGCTCTTTGACAGAGCACTCCAAATAATGCAACTCTCCTGCTCATTCCCCATAGCCCTCCAAATTTTTCCTTTTCAAGTGTATAGCCAAATTCCTTTTGAAAGTTACTACTGAATCTGCTTCCACCATCTGTTCAGGCAGTGCATTCCAGATCATGACAAATTGCTGGGTTAAAAAAAAGGCTCCTCATCTCTTGTCTGTTTCTTTTTTTCAATTACCTTACATCTGTGTCCTCTGGTCATCAACCAATGGGACCAGTTTCTCCTCATTTACTGGATCAAAACTCTATTTGAACACCTCCATTAAATCTCCCCATAACATTCTCTGTTCCAAAGAGAATGATTCGAGCTTCAATAATATCTCCAAATAAATGAAGTCCCTCTTCCCTGGTATAATTCTACTAAATCTTCTCTGCACTTCTCCAAGGCCTTGATATCCTTCCTAAAGTGTGCTGCCCAGGAATGAACACAATTCTCGAGCTGACTTTTATCCAGTGATTCATAAAGCTTTATCAGAACTTCCTTAGTTCTGTACTTTATGCCTCTATTTATAAAGCCAGGGTCCCATATGTTTTTATACAAACCTTCTCAACTTGTCCTGTCACCGTTAAAGATTTTTGTATGTGAACCCCTCCCAGGTTTCTCTGTTCCTGCACCCCCTTTAGAATTGTACCATTTAGTTTTATATCGCCTGTCCTCATTCTTCCTTCCAAACTGTATCACTTCACACTTCTCTGCATTAAATTTCATCTGCCAGATGTCTGCCCATTTCACCAGTCTATGTCCTCCTGAAGTATGCTACTATCTGCCTCACTATTTACTATATTTCCGAGTTTTATATCATCTGCAAACTTTGAACTTATACCATTCATACCCAAGCCCAGGACATTAATATATATCAATTGAGCAGTGGTCCAATACCGATTCCTGGGGGACACCACTGTGCACTTCCCTCCCATCTGATAAACAACCATTCACCATTAATGTACATTCAGTAATTATTCAGAAATAATTAAACACAAAACAAGCCAAGCTACTGTAGCCTCTTTAAGCTCCGCTCACCTTTAAATCTTCCTACAGCAAGTTAGTGCCACCCAAAAATGGCAAGTTCCCAATAACTGATAGCACTGAGATTTTGGCATCATTATGCAAATTAGGTTGACCCAGAAATTGCAACAGTGACAGCCAACTTCTTGCTGGGTAGTAACAAATTATGGTCCACCATTGTTATGTGCAGGATTTTTCCAATGCGGAATATAGAAGCAATTGTGCAAGCCAGCAGGAATAAAGTCTCCTAGAAACCTTTAGTGACCCATTATTTCACCATGAATAGCACATCAAAAGAAGTTTCTAGGCTATGGAATGAGTTGCTTCATGTCATGCAGCAAAGATCAATTATATTCCCATTATGCCTTTAAGCATGAAAGCAGTAGGTATTGGCCTATGAAGATTCCTTCAGTAGTATATTCCCCTTCTCTTCATGATATATATGAAGAAATTTGCATAACGCTGCTATTTTCGCTTTCAAAATATTGATTACCATATTCTTCATAGCACTGGTCTACTCCAGTGCAGTGTTTCTTCACTAAATCTCTAATAACTATTACTTTAAATACATGCATGCCGTATGCTCCTACTTCATAGTAATATTTGTGCATTAGCTTTGTGCTCATCTTTAAGTCATGCAACTTCTTTCAGACTTCCAACGTGATCCTTTTAATTGATGAGATACAGTTCACTCCGACACATTGCCAAACTTATCGCCTTCTTTTCATTTCTTTTTTATTCGTTCATGGTATATGAGCACCACAGGCAAGGCCAGCATTTGTTGTCCATCCCTAATTGCCCTTGAGAAGGTGGTGGTGAGTCACCTTCTTGAGCTGCTGCAGTCCATGTGGTGTAGGTACATCCACAGTACATCTGCTGTTAGGGAGGGAGTTCCAGGTTTTCGACCCAGGCAATATAGTTTCAAGTCAGGATGGTATGTGATTTGGAGGGGAACTTGCAGGTGTTGGTGTTCCCATGTGTCTGCTGCCCTTGTTCTTCAAGTAGGTGGAGGGTGTGGGCTTGGAAGGTGCTGTCGAAAGAGCCTTGGTAAGTTGCTGCAGTGCATCTTGTAGGTGGTACACGCTGCTGCCACCGTGTGCCAGTGTAGAGGGAATAAACATTTAAGGTGGTTGCTGGGGTGCTGATCAAGCAGGCTGCTTTGTCCTGGATGGTGTCAAGCTTCTTGAATGTTGTTGGAGCTGCACTCATCCAGGCAAGTGGAGAGTATTCCATCACATTCTTGACATGTGCCTTGTAGATGATGGACAGGCTTTGGGGAGTCAGGAGGTGAGTTACAGGATTCCCAGCCTCTGACCTGCTCTTATAGCCACAGAATTTTTATATGGCTGGTCCAGTTAAGTTTCTGGTCTATGGTAACCCCCAGGATGTTGATAGTGGGAGATTCAGTGATGCTAATGCCAATGAACATCAAGGGGAGATGGTTAGATTCTCTCTTGTTGGGGATGGCCATTTCCTGGCACTTGTGTGGTGTCAATGTTACTTGCCACTTATCAGCCCAAGCCTGAATGATGTCCAGGTCTTGCTGCATATGGACGCAGGCTGCTTCAGTATCTGAGGAGTTGTGAATGGTGCTGAACATTGTTCGCTGATGATTGCACATCGCCACTACTGACCTTATGATGGAGGGAAGGTCATTGATGAAGCAGCTGAAGATGCTTGGGCCTAGGACACTACCCTGAGGAACTCCTGCAAGTGATGTCCTCAGGCTGAGATGTCTGGCCTCCAACAACCACAACCATCTTCCTTTCTGCTGGGTCAGTGGATAGATTTCCCCTGATACTCTATTTGAGTCTGCCCTCTGTGTTGATAATGGTACAAAGGATTAAGGAAACCTTCAAGATTTGTGACTAGTTATGTGGATTGTTAGCTGCTAAAGAAACATCATTATTGTAAGTGTGTCATGACTGCCTGCTACCAGTGCTATGGATCTGTTGTTGTGTTATCCAACTATCCATCTATCAGCAGCACCTGAATAACTTGTAACTTTCTACAGCTCAACAATGGCAAATCTAAAGCCTTCTTGATCAGCTCTTGCTACTGCCTACCTACTTCCACCAACCTCCATGGGTGTTTGCTCAGGCTGACCCTAAAGGTGTCTAACCTCATCATTTTATGCCACGATAAGACAAGATTCCTACCTCACATTGAATCCGTTGTTAAGACCGGCTTCTTCAATCCCCAGAACAAAGCTTGCTTCTTCCCCTAACCCTGACATCCACTTCTGAAATCCTCATCTAAGCCTTCATCATATCAAACCTCGATTTCTAAAAGACTCTGCTAGCTGGCCTCCTTTCATAAACTTCAGTTAATTCAAAATTCAGTGAGCCAAGACCATTCTGGCACAAAGTCACATACCTATCATTCCATTCTGCACATTTCAATTGAAAATCTACTATATAGGGAGCCATAGTTATTCTTGTTTTCAATTATCTTCATAGCCGTGCTGTCTAGGTAATCTTTCCCAGCCCATGCCTTTTATTCTTTCAAACACAGATTGTTCGTCTCCAGTCTTGTCCACCCAATCATTTTTCAGTATTTATGTCCCTGAATTTGGAACTGTGTTTTGCTCAATCTGCCATGGTACTTTCCCTCTACCTTCAAAAACTTACTAAACACTTATATTTTCAACCATGCTTCAATTTGCTTCATTAAATTGCTTATTTACCGCTCAGTATCAATCTCTCCTGCATTCCCCCCCCCACCCCCCCCAAATACCGACCCTGTGTAAAGTGCTGTGATCCATTGTTGGCCATGAGCAGCATACACACCTGTAAGGTGTGGTTGGATATTTTCATCGACACTAACAAAATCACATTCTCAGAAATTTCAAAGCTTTAGATTCCCATGATTTTTTTAGTTCTTTAAAAATTACATTGGAATATATATATTTCTTCACCTTTTCATTAACAGGGGAACACCAGGCCTCTAGCTGTTCATTTATACGTAGAAAAAGTACTGATAAGCACATATTGATGAAAACAATGCTCCTTTCAGGAATGGTTCAATGAATTTAATCCTCGAAGTGTGAATATTGCCATTCTTTTCACCAAGGTCACTGCAAACACTAGTTTAGAAGAGTTCAGTAATGAAACATATAGATGTACACTAAATTATCTCATGGAGGTGACCCTCAGAATTAAATAAAATAACAGATCAAAAAAATTCTACAGTCTGTTCCATATCATGTAAATCATGGCTGAAGTTCACAGTACAAGCATACTTTATTCATGATGAGGAAGATTAAAAACTAGTGCAAGGATTACCTGGAATTCATAGCAAGTAATTGTAGGCTGAATTCAGGAAAGTATGCTTAACTGTACCTTGAAATTAAACTTTGTTGACTTAAAGTATAAATCAAGAAGAGCTTGTTTTCTTTTTAATTAGTAGGTCTAAGTGGACCTTTCACTGCTGACTTCACTATAAATTGGCCTTGCATGTAGAATCTTGAGATTGATTCAAATTCAATCAGATGTTCTACAGACTAATGTCCTGTATGAACTTGTGAGGTATTTGTTTTTTATATATAAGCTTTTTGGGGGTTATGATTAGTTAGTAAGAAGGTGCCTGGCAGATTGAACAGCTGTGTCTGTTTGTTTCACAAAGACTGTTAGATCTTTCATATAGAAGAGCTGTAAGATTTTAATTGGAAAAGAATCAAATTGACATTGATTTGATAAACAATATGTCAACACCATCAAGAAATCTGAGTAATGTCTGACATAGAACAACTTGTAGACGAATTGCCTTTCTGCAATCCAGTTCAAATCTGCAACATCACAAGATCTTTGGATAATAATTTGTAAATTATCTTAATCTTTATCTAGACTTTATGATTCCAGCTAGATTAGGTTTCAGTTCACACCCCCAAACTGATAGGTATTTAGATACCAGTTTGTAAACCCTACACCAAGATTTGTATAGACCTAAAGAAAAACTTTGATCAAAATGATTTGATATTACTTTAGGCGTAGCTGTGATTCTGGATTTCAATGGGTGGGGCTGTGCTTTATAATCTCTGCTACACTTTAATTACTGAGCTGTGTAATTACTGTGCTCATCAGGGGCTTAGTGATTAAAGCCCAACAAGTGCAAGGAACTTATGAACTTCTTTGTCACTAATGTTAAGACCATCCATTCAGCTACCTCCACTGCTTCCCCAAGCCCAACTTTACCCCTGTTTCCCCAGCCCTAGTCCAGACAGCATTTTTCTCTTGTTTCTCTCCCATTTCCCCCATGCTGTCTTTGTGCTCATTTTCCCCATGAGACAAACATGCTCCCTTCACCCCTGTCCCATTATACTTTTTGTCTGACATCCAGTCTTGGATGAGCTGCACTATCCTCCATTTAAGCATTGAGAAAACGGAAGCCATTTCCTTTGGCTTTTGCCACAAACTCTGTATCCTTGTTGCCAATTCCAAGCCCCTCACTTGCCACTGTCTTGGGCTGAAGCATACAGCCTTGGCATCCTACTCAAACGTGACCTAAAGTTTCAATCCTATATCCTCTCCATCCCAAAGATCGCTGAACGCCACCTCCATAATATGCCTGCCTCTACCCCTACCTCAGCTCATTTGCTGCTGAAACCCTCATCCATGCTTTGAGTATGACTGGAGAGCACTGCATGTAATTATGGTTTTGATTTCTCCCAGTTTAATTGTTCTGATTTCATTTTGTTGATTTAGCTGTTTTTATTAATTTGTCCCAGTGGGGTTGAGCTTTTATACCCCTGATTTCACACTTGTGATTGTATTTTATTATTTTAATTACTCTATGTTAGTTTTAAAACTAGTCTTGATGGGTCATCCCTGCTTAGAATTTTAATGGTTTTACTCTTTAAGAAGACATACCTGTACAATCCCATTGGGGATCTGCTCATTCCAATCCCAGAATTTCTATCAACCTGTCCTAAAATGAGATCTTTTTAATATTTTTTTCCCATCAACACTTGAATGTCAACATGTAGACCAATTGTGACTCAACAGAAGGCTTTTGTACCAATGGGCACCACATGTAATTTTTGTTTTGATTAGCTTTGATTTAATTGATTAAATATTGGAACAACTGAAGCCATTGCCTTTGGTCACCACCACAAAATCCATTCTATGATCACCGTTTCCATCCCTCTCCCTGGCAACTTTCTTAGGCTGATCTAGACCGTTCTTCGTGTTGTGTTTGTCCTTGACATGAGCTTCCTGCCATATATCTGCTCCATCATCAAGACTATCTTTTTCCATCTCCATTACATTGCCCAACTCCAACCCTGCCTCAACTCATCTGCTGCTGAAACCCTCAGCCATGCCTTTATTTCCTCTAGACTTGACCATTCCAATGCTCTCCTAGCTGGCTTCCCATCTTCCACCCTACATAAACTTGTGCTCATACTAAACTCTGCTGCCTTTATCTTAACTCACACCAGGTCTCATTTACCTTGTGCTTGCTTGTCTACATTGGCTCCCAGTCAGACAATGTCTCAATTTCGAAATCCTCATCCTTGTTTTCAAATCCCTTCTTGACCTCGCTTTTCCCCATCTCTGTATCCTTCTCTAGCTCTACAAGTCTTTGAGATCTTTGTCAAAAGGAGGTTGATTATCTTTAGAGAGATTTGGACCAATTATACAGGTGGGCTGAGATATGGTGGATAGATTTCAATGCGTATATAAGCATAAGATAATGCAGATAGGAACAAGTAACAGTAAATGTGTATATAACATAAAAAGAGTCCAATTTTAAGATAGGCCAGTGATACTAAAGTAGCACTCTGGAAAGTCCTGAAGATGTTAAAGGGAATATATAAATGCAAGTTGTTTACTTTGTTTTTTAGTGCTGTTATTCACCTGGTTCTCTTTAGATGTCCACTGATAAGAGCCACAGAATGCCCTTAGCATTTTCCCACTACAGATGTTAGTTAATTGGTCTATAATTACCACATTTTTTCTGAATACAGGAACTACCTTTGCTATTCTCTAGTGCTCAGGTACTACTCCAGTCTTCGAGGAGCTCTGAAAAATATCAAAGCATCATTAATTTCCTACTCTAATTATTGATGACTTTAGCATGTATCCAGTCTGGCCCCAGGAGCCTTGCGGATATTTTATACTTCCAGTTTCTGTGCAACATATTCTTTGGCAACTTCTGAAGGTGCTATTGCTCTGCCCAGGGGTATCCAATATTCAAACTAGGGCCAAAATGTGCGCCTTGATAATCTGGCCCTTGAAGCAGAGTGAATTCTATTTTATTTTGCATTTATATTTCTTATTTACTGGTTTGTCATATTTGAATTGTATGGATCTGCAGGTTGGTGAACAACAACTTACATTTTTATAATGCACCTTGAAAAGAAACCTATTCAGACAAAAATAAATGCCTGGCTAAAGAAGGACATATGGGATCTTTTTAATATTTTAATTTTTCATATGACATAAGGGGATATGAGGATCGTGTGGGGAAAAAGGCATTGAAGTGGATGATCAGCCATGATCATATTGAATGGCGGGGCAGGCTCGATGGGCTGAATGGCCTACTTCTACTCCTATGTTCCCAAGTTCCTATATGAGGAGGAGTGACCAAAAGCTTGGTGTCAAGAAAACCACAAATGCCAAATGAGAAATATTAATTTCATTGGTTGGAAACTTACATTCGACTTTTAAGGGAAAAAATCCTACAGTTAAATTTTAAAAAGCTAGTAGCCAAGATGACCACTGCAATTTGCACCTGAAATACCAGGAGACTGAACTGGAGACAAAAGTCTAACAAGAAGTCCAGCCAGAACAATGCTTTGGCTGGATTATGCAGATCATCCTTGTTAGCAGGACATTCAAAGCTATCTTGAGGCATTCATAAGTGGAGCCGTCCGTCCAGCGGGTTAACACTGACAACCCCACCTCAGAGAGCTTTTGGGTTTTAGACTTTGGACCTCATTAAAAACAAAGGGGATTGAGAGAACCATATGACCATCTGTCCATTTCTGGAAAAACTGTGAAGTTTTGTTACACAGACAGAAGAGGAGCAGTAAATGAGGCTGCAGCAGCAGAGAAAGCTTTGGGCCTCTCTTTCTTTCTCTCTCCCCAGAAAACATCAAGTTTGAAAACCGTCTGTGACTGTGGACCCTTCAAACCTACAGACTGCTACAGCCAGAGACCAGGGGAAGAGAGCCAACTACAATTCTGCCTTCAAGAAAACCCTGAGCAAAGCAGGCTAACCACAAAGTGCACTTTGACCAGCCAGGACTTCAAGAATACAAATCCAGCCGGAAAACCAGTGAATCATCCAGCCTCAGACTGTGCATTTAACTTTCATTTACTCTGGACTTAATTCCAACCACAAATCTAATTTTCCCTCTGTAATCTATTTGTGTGTGTGTATTCTTGTCTGAATGTGTACGTGAATGTGTAGCGTATTTTTTATTATTTTTAAATCGGGGTTAGAGCGTTAAGTATAATAAACTCTTTCTTGTTTAAACTCAAGAAAATCTGTCCAATTGGTTCTTTCAAGATCACAGTAAAGGAAAAAGGTAAAACACTCAGAGGGGGTAAGCACAATCACTGTTGCGGTCAAATAAGAGGAAGGTGTAAGGTGTGACTGTGACCCCATCCTCACTTGGCCATCACAGAAATTTGGGAGCGAAGGGCAGGGATCGTAACCCAGCAACAAACGAGAAATTGGAAGTGGGAAGCCAAATTGATCCCTATCAAAATTTTTTAAAAAGCTTCAATGCAGGTTTTCTTGTGGTTTTTGCTGCTTGATTACTAACATGTCCGCAGCCGAGGCTAGTACCTTCTTAAGCCAGGGTGAAGTAACTTGGGATAGGCTAACGGCCCTATCTATTGAAGAGTTGAGGAATATAGCTGGGCAGTTAGGGATTACTTTCCATGCAATAGCTAAGAAATCTGAAATCCTAAGACTTGTGGCCAACCATTTTTCAATTGAACCTGAAGATTCAGAGACAGGGTTAGAGTCAAAAATAGACAAGATAATGTTAGCAAAAATACAACTAGAACAGAGGAGACTTGAATTAGAATTCCAGAGAGAAAAAGAGCACAGACAGTATCAAGAAAGGGAAGAAAGGGAAAAAGAAAGCGATTTCCAAAGGGAGTTAAGGCAACTAGAACTAACTAGGGGGCGACCCAATACTCCCAGTGAAAGAATGGCTAGCGAGGGAGCTACCCCAGTTGATCCAAAGTTCAATGAGGGGGATGTGGAAGCATTTTTTTCACTTTTGAAAAGCTTGCAAGACAGCTGAAATGGCAGGCCGAGAGCTGGAAGCTGTTGTTACAAAGCAAGCTAACAGGAAAAGCCCATGAGGTTCATTCACTGTTGCCAGATGAAAGTTCATCAGATTATGAGATAACTAAAAATGCTATCCTGGGGGCGTATGAGCTAATACTAGAAGCATACCACCAGAAATTCCAAACCCTCTGGAAACAGCCTGACCAAACTTACCACGGGCTTGAAAGAGTTAAGCAGCTTGCTTTTGACCAGTGGATATGGGCACTTAGGTACAGCCCACATATGAAAACCTCAGAGAGGTGATCCTTCTTGAGGAATTTAAAAACTCACTTCCTTTTTCTAATAAAACCCACATAGAGGAACAAAAGGTTTACAGAGCCAGGCAAGCCGCAATCCTGGCTGATAAATTTAGCCTTGTACACAAGTTCTTATCCTAGGGGAAACCCTTCCTTAGTCACCCCCACAACCCCGAACAGGATAAAAGGTGGGAGGGTGATAGAAGCCTGAGCAGTCCTGGGTGAGAAAGGACTCACAGGGGGCCCTCCTCAAGCCAGAAAAGACGGTACTGAGAGCAGGAGCGACACTCGAAGACCTGTGTGTTTCCATTGTAACAAGGCAGGTCACCTTCGAGCTGACTGCTGGAAATTATGGGGAGGAACTGTAGGATTACACCAGATCAGTGCAGGAGAAGGGGCCCTAATGGAAAGGGCAGCAGAACAGGCTGTGGCTTTAACTGCAGCAGCAAGACCCAGTAAACATATTGTTGTGGGTGTGGGAAAATTTCACAAAATCCCTGAAGGTTATCAGGATTTTGTATTCCAAGGAAAAGTGACACCATACCTTTGAGTGAGGCAAGCAAGCCCATAGTCATACGCAGGAATATAGGGGCCACCAAATCCCTTCTACTGGGAAAAGGCATGATCTTTCCCCCAGAAAGTGCAGTGAATGCTAGGGTGTTAGTGAATGGTATCGGAGGGCGGTGTATGCCCATACCTTTATATCGGGTGCACTTGGAGTACGACCTAATTTTAGGACCGGTAACTTTAGGGATTGTCCCTTGTTTATTTGTGGACAGGGTCAACCTGCTGTGGGTAATGATCTGGTGGGGAAAAGGTGGTAGCTTCCCCAGTGGTTTTAGACAGACAGAAAGAAGTCAGGGAGACAGAACTGTTGCAGGAGAAGGCCCCCAGCATTTTCCCTGATTGTGTGGTGACTTGGTCCATGGCCAAACCAGTTCTCTCAGAGGAGGCTGAACTGGCACTGCAGACAGATGACCCTACTGTCTGGTTGTTTAAAATCTTCTTTGGGAAGTGAGAGGACCCAAAAAATGGGCTGGACACATCTTCCCTAGTTGAGGCTCAGCGAACCAACCCAGTATTAAAGAAGTCAACACAGACTGGCCAAACAGAAGTGGAAGCAGAGGGAGTCCCTGAGTGCTACTATTTAAAGAATGAGGTGCTGATGAGGAAGTGGAGACCTCCTCACAGACCTGTGGACAAAGAGTGGACAGTGGTTCACCAGATAGTGGTGCCGCCAAGGTACCATAAAGAAATACTAAGAATGGCCCATGAACTTCCAATGGCTGGATGTTGGTGTACAAAAAACTCAAGCCAGCATTTTGACTGGCCAAAACTCCACAAAGATGTGGTGGTGTTCTATAAAAGTTGCCAGATGTGCCAGGTTGTGGGGAATCCCCTCTCTTCAATAAAACCTACACCCCTAATTCCCATACTGGTTTTTGGGAACCCTTCAGCAGATTGCTGGTAGATTGTGTGGGACTCCTGCCGAAAACAGAAGAGGACAGATAAACACAGGTCTGTCAGACAGTCAGGCAGAATGGGGCTGAAAAGGACAGTGAGGACAGGTTAGAGGAGGATAGGAAGGATTTCCAACTGGAACCCCCTAGTGTCTGGTTAGCCAACCCTGAAATGTTGGAAAAATTAGACCCCACACTCTCCTACAAAAATGCAGGCCAAAGAGGCACCCTACCAAGGTTGCTAACAGCATTTACAGAAACCTGCAGGGACAAGGAAAGTTCCCAAAAAGGCAAATCAACAGTGAGGGCTATGCCTCACCTAGTTAAAGTGCTGCAGGGAAGTGCAGTGAAAGCTGGACAAACACCTGCGAGCAGGGATGTCCCTGAGGACATGGGGCAGATTAGCAAAGAGACCTTCCCCACAGTAAAGGGAAAATAAAAGGAAAAATGCCCTGAAGTAAAAAGCACTTTTGTGACTCACCAGAAAACTAAAAGTGAAGAACCCAATCATCAGGTTCCGAACCCCAAGCTAATCAAATCCAGCAATTTCAATTCAGAATTCTGCAAGGACAAGGCCCCAGAGGAAATCTCAGACACCTCACGGGGGCTAAAAAACAATTTATTACCCACTACCACTATAGGGTGAAAAATTATCAAGATACTGGAACCTGAATGGTTAAAGCCATGTGTTGCAAAAACAGCAGTTGGGAGGTTAAAGCTTGTACATACAGAAGAACTTGCCTTAAGCAATAGTGGAAATTTGCAGACCCCAAGCATCACCAACAACCACATGTTTACTGAGATACACAATCCCAGGGTATTACAAATTGATACGAGAGAAACTTTAACCCCATTTGACAACACATAACCATCCCAGACCAACTCCAAAAAGCGTAAAAGTAAATCAGCATAGCTGTTGCAGCCAAAGCCAGCTGCAGAACCTCCAAGGTGAATGAGTGAATTTGGGGAGTGAGTGAGAATAAATGTGTGTGTTTCTTTTTTTTCTTTTTAACCCCTTTAATGAAATGTTCCTGTAATCACATTTCATTCCACAGGGTACAGAGGTGTCAAGAAAACCCCATATGCCAAATGAGAAATATTAATTTCATTGGTTGGAAACTTACATTCGACTTTTAATAATAAAAATCCCACTGTTAAAAAGCTAGCAGCCAAGATGACCACTGCAATTTGTATCTGAAATACCAGGAGATTGAACTGGAAGCCCACCCAGAACAATGCTTTGGCTAACTGAATTGATTATGCAGATTATCCTCGTTAGTGGGACTTTCAAAGCTATCTTGAGGCATTCATAAGTGGAGACATCCCTCCAGGGGGTTAACACTGACAACCCCACCTCAGAGAGGTTTTGGGTTTTCGACTTTGGACCTCATTAAAAACAAAGGGGATTGAGAGAACCATATAACCGTCTATCCATCTCTGGGAAGTTTTGTTACACAGACAGAAGACGAGCAGTAGCTGAGACTTGTACCAGCAGCAGAGAAACCTGTCGGCCTTCCTTTCTTTCTCTCTTTCTCTGTCCCCAGAAAACATCAAGTTTGAAAACCGTCTGCGACTGTGGCCCCTCCAAGCCTACAGTCTGCTATAGCCAGAGACCAGGGAAGACAGCCAACTACAATTCTGCCTTCAAGAAAAGCCTGAGCAAAGCAGGCTAACCACAGAATGCACTTTGACCAGCCAGGCCTTCAAGAATACAAATCCAGCCGGAAAACCGGTGAATCATCCAGCCTCAGACTGTGCATTTAACTTTAATTTATTCTGGACTTTAATCCAACCACAAATCTATTTTTCCCTCTGTAATCTATGTGTGTGTGTGTGTGATTCTTGTCTGAATGTGTACATGAATGTGCAGCATATTTTTTTTAATTATTTTTAAATCGGGGTTAGAGTGTTAAGTATAATAAACATACCTCTTGCTTGTTTAAATTCAACCTGTCCAATTGGTTCTTTCAAGATCACAGTAAAGGAAAAAGGTAAAACACTAAGAGGTAATAAGCACAACCACATTTAAAAAGGAATAAACCCTGTTATGGTCAAAAAAGAGGAAGGGCAAGAGGGGTGACTGTGATCCCCATCCTCACTTGGCCGGAACATTGGTCAAACAGGTATGTTTAAGGAGGGTCTTAAAGGAGGGGAGAGAACTAGAGAGATGAAGAGGTTTGGGATGGGAATTCCAGAGCAGAGGGCCTAGGTAGCTGAAGGCATGGCAACCAATGGTGGGGCAAAGGCAGACAGAATGCACAAGAGGATAGAGCCAGAGGAATAACTACTGGGGAGGGTTGTAGGGCTGGAGGAGGCTACAGAGATACGGAGGAGTGAAACCATGAAGGGATTTAAATACAATGATGAGAATTTTATATTGGAGGCATTGATGGACCAGGAGTTAATGTAGATCAGCAAGGATAGGAATAGTGCATGATGGGATTCAGACAACAGAGATTTGGATGAGCTGAAGTTTACAGAGGTTGGTGGGTGGGAGACAACAAAGCCATGGATGAGAATTTCAACTGGAGATGGGCTGAAGCAGGGATGGACGCGGGTGATATTTTAGAGGTGGAAGTAGGGGGGATCTTTGTTACTGAATGGTCAAAGCGCTGTTCTTAGCACCGTTTCTTCATTGGTGGATAAATCCTAAAGCCAAATACCAAGATCTGTTAGGATCAGAAACTTATATGTACAAATTAATGAGTATATGGATTTCAATTAGATATGTGGCTGCCAGAGCCTGATGGTAGGTGCTTATATGTTGTATGAAGACAAATGCTTGGGTACTCATTGTTTCTTTAAATGCTGGGTTGTTGTCCAGCAGGATACTCACATCAGGTTGGAGTGACCACTGTCTCAGTGGTAGTGTTCCCGTCTCTGAGTCAGCTAACATGTGGATGGTCGCAGTATGTACAGGCAGAATGTCCAGGTTGGGTTGAATTTGATTGTTGAGTTTGTACTTGAAACTATAGTAGAAATATATAAGTCGGCACATCGGGATGTCTCCTGAACTGTGTGCGCTCCCTAGCCAAATTTTAATATTGGTTGCAATCCATACTTAGCACATGAGTTCAATAAACAGTGATTGAATACTTTACTGATTCTGAGCCCTCCAGTGCCATTCCGCAATGGTCTAAGTTGCTGTGGTGATCACAGTGCTGTGAATTCAGAAAACCTGATCTTGCCATTGATTTGAATGGGGGTGGAGTTATGGTAATTAGCTGTTCAACATTTTTGGTGAGGTTCTCAGTGGAGCAGCACAAAGGTAGCAAGATATGCCATTACAATGGCGCAGGTTTTGAGCAAATCTTAACCCAATATGTTGGCTGGGTTCCTATAATAATTCTTGCTTGTGGCAAGCAGCTTGCCTTATGGAAAAGAAGAAAATCACTGCTGTGGGGCATGCCTATTAGCCTCTGAGGTAGCTGAAGAATTTGATTTTAATTTTAAAAAAATTGGGCAATAGGGAATATACACTCACTTGGGCCTTTAAATTTAAATCCTCTTTATCATTCCATAACAGCACTGTATACCAGGAATGTTATGCAGTGCTGTTAGATTAGATTAGATTAGATTAGAGATACAGCACTGAAACAGGCCCTTTGGCCCACCGAGTCTGTGCCGACCGTCAACCACCCATTTATACTCATCCTACACTAATCCCATATTCCTACCAAACATCCCCACCTGCCCCTGTATTTCCCTACCACCTACCTATACTAGTGACAATTTATAATGGCCAATTTACCTACCAACCTGCAAGTCTTTTGGCTTGTGGGAGGAAACCGGAGCACCCGGAGAAAACCCACGCAGACACAGGGAGAACTTGCAAACTCCACACAGACAGTACCCAGAATCGAACCCTGGTCCCTGGAGCTGTGAGGCTGCGGTGCTAACCACTGCGCCACTGTGCCGCCCTAAGGTGCAGATGATGAGAAAACATCATCTGCCATATTGCTGTAATTTGCATTTCAATGTAATATGACTGCCCATATTGGGGTAGAAAGATTGGACCTGCCCCTGCAACATCCAGCAGGATGTCCTTGAAGTGGTAGAGAGCTGGCAGAAAGGCTCCTTACCTGATATTCTCTCCTTACAGTGATAGAGTTACAGAGTCATTTACGGCCCAGAGGGAGGCCGTTCGACTCATCAAGTCCATGCCAACTCTCCATAGAGGTATGCAGTCAGTCCCACTCCCCGCTCGATCCCTGTAGCCCTTCAAGTCTGCTTCTCTCAGGTGGCCATCCAACTTCCTCTTGAAGTCATTGATTGCCTCCACTTCCACCATCCTTGTGGGTCATTACCACCTGCTGCATAAAAAAGTACTTCCTCATATTCCCCCTGCATTTTTTGCCTAAAACTTTCAATCTGTGTCCCCTAGTCCTTGTACCATTTGTTAATGGAAACAGCTTTTCCTTGTCTAACTTATCTAAGCCTGTCATAATCTTGTACACTTCTATTAAATCTCCCCTCAATCTCCTTTGTTCTAAGGAAAACAAACCCAACTTTTCCAACCTAATTTGTAACTAAAATCCTCCATCCATGGAACCATTCTGGTACATCTCCTCTGCACCCTCTCAAGGATCCTCACTTCCTTCCTGAAGTGTGGTGACCAGAACTGGATGCAATACTCCAGTTGGGGCCTAACTGGAGCTTTATACAGGTTCAGCATAACTTCTCTGCTTTTGTACTCAATGCCTCTATTTGTGAAGCCCAAAATTCCATATATTGTCAATATGTCCCGCCACCTTCAAAGATCTACGCACATGCACCCTCAGGTCCCTTTGTTCCTGCACACTCTTTAGAACTGTGCCATTAAGTATATATTGCCTCTCCCTATTCCTTCTGCCAAATTGAATCACCTCACACTTGTCAGTATTAAATTCCACCTGCCACCTCTCTGCCCATTCCGCTAGCCTATGTCCTGTTTCTGGCAGCTCATATCATCCTCACTGTTTGCCGCACCTCCAAGTATGGTGTCGTCAACACATTTTGAGATTCTATTCTGTATTCCAAGATCCAAGTCCCAGTACTGACCTTAGGAAAAAACCCCGGTCTACCATCCTCCAGTCTGAAAAGCAGAAATTTACTACGACTCACTGTTTTCTGTTCATAAGACAACTTTTTAATCCAATTGGACAGACCCTCCTATTCTATGAGCTTCAATTTTCTTAACCAGCCTTTTATGTAGTAATGTCACCTGCTTCTAGTACACTGCAGTGTTTCTACTTGTTTGTTTGATTCAATAAGTAAGTTTGAAAGAAACTTTTTAGCTTGTTTCTTCATTTTTAAAATGTAATATGCTTTATATCATTATCCTGCAATAACAGCATCAAATGTATTCCATTCTTCTTCTGCTCAATGATGTATAGTTTCCAATTAATTTTCCCTAAGATTTTTCTCATAGTTCCAATCCACTCTTCCAAAACCGTGCACTACTATCTTCTTGTTTTTGACAACTTCAATTTAATAATACAATTATTGCTATGTCGCAGATACTCACTATCCTCCAGGTTACTATCCAGGTTTGGTGGATTGTTATTCACTAAATCCAATACTGACTCCACTGCAACAGCCTGTGAATTTGTTTCTTCTGGTTGCCTTGCTTAGTCTTTGTTGTCAACAAGATTTACCATGAGGGTGGATGTTTACACTCTCCCTAAATCTACAGTTTGACTGAGTTCTTGGTCAATTTAGTAGATTTTGGTCAGATTGACAGCCTGGTTGCGGGATAATCCATACCTATTTCATATCTGCATCATCTGTTTTTACAGGGTACATGTTGGAAATGAAAGATTGTTAACACATCTAATCTTGTAAAACATGAGGAACAAAAACACAAGTGGGTTATTATAGCAGTTTAAAATTATTTTGCATTGATGTGGATACATAATCTATTCTTCAATACTTAGAAGATATAAAATCCATGAATAATATATAGATTTGATTTGTCTGTTGGTTTGTATTTTATCCTTGACTTTGTGTGGGAGTCTGGAAGGGAATAGAGGGGTTTTGTAAAATATATTTACAACATATTCGCTCAGAATATTTTAAGAATGCATACTGCTGCTCCCCATTTGCAGGTGAAATATTTGGAGGAGATATGGCAAATATTAAATGAATGAGAGTTATTCATAATTTAAGAAAACAAAATAACTTACCTGTGATGGGTCTCAAAAAGATAAAATACTCGATCAGGCATAAGCCACAATCTGTCCTGTTCCATAAGGATTCCAATTATTTTAACACGTGTGATGTTGGAATATGTAATGATTACTGTACATGTGACTCATACTCCAGTGACCTTGTTTATCTGGCTAATTTGGCTGTGATAAATGTGCTTGTACAAACAAGTTCTGACTGTGTAATACACATGGGAGCTTCCATTAATCTCCATATAAAATATCTCCAGATTTCTCAATGATGTCAGTATTAAAGGGTCCTTAGAGTCCAATTTTGATCACGCAATGGTTCTTAAACTACAATTCTTGCATAAAAATTTCAAAAACACCCAGCTAAAGAACTCAGCTGCTGGATTGGAAAAAGAAACAACAAGCATCTGCATGAAATTATCTATTAACCAACTGAATGTCACTTTTAAAAATTTGTGAAACAACTAAAATCTGTAAATTATTTAATAGTTTTAACCTGACTATTTTACTTTAATAGGAACAGAAGAGGCCATTCAGTCCATTGAACCTGCTCTGCCATGAAAGAATATGGTTCATTTCAATAACATAAAAATACTCCATGTGCCTTTAAGAATAAAATGTTATGAATCTACAGTATCCATTTCATGATGATTTCCATTGTTTTGAACATTGTTCCTAGAATACCTATTAACACATTGACAATGACAATTTTATTCCACACTCTGCAACATATTCTCATCACCAGATGTTTTGTAGTTTATTAATGACCTATAGTGTAAGTCTCACCAGTAGAACCCATTCTAAAAATCATGCACTCCAACATCTTTGCAATTTTGATGTCCATCTCAGTTGATCTATAAACACAAATATTTACTTAACTGGTGCATACTGCTAACATCTTCGTGGTTAACAGCTGGATAATTTGCTCAGCCTGACAATGTGAAGGAGCTCAATTAGCAAAGCAAGCTGATTCTGAAGTATCCAGGTTAATAAGTGTATTTCTAATGATGAGAATTTAGCTGTCGTATATTGTCAGTCTTAACAACTCTTTCAATTCATTCTATCCCTCATCCTTTTAACCGCCACTTTAATACCCTTACATTTACTAAGGTTATTATTAACCTACAAATTATTTATCCCCTCAAATGTCCTAGCCTAATCCCATTATCCAGTCAGGTTTTGGCATGGCCATTCCATTGGAGATTTTGTTGGCTTTGTGAAGTATTTCCAGAATTCTGCTTTTGCAGCACTTTGGTGAGTTGTTTGTTATTGCCTTATTGTCTTTTACTGGATCTAGAACTGGACACTTTGTAACAAATTACCATTAAATGTCTTCCCACAAAAGAATGTTGATGGCCATCCAGGTTTTTTTCCAATCACTCTACTTGAGGTGTGGTTGACAGCTGATCCTGTGACTCTTTTTCCATTAATGCAAAGATTCCCCAGTGCTCAACCCTCTCTTCCATTCAATTCCATTCAATTTCTTCATATAGAATCATAGAAATTACAGTTCAGAAGGAGGCCATTTACCCCATCAGACCTATCCTAATACATGCTGTTCAACTAGAGTTAACTGTTCTAATCTCATTTCCCGTCTTTCCCATGTATTCTTCTGTGTTTTTAAATGTCATCTCATTTTGATACAAATTCTGGTCTGCTATCGATATCTTCAGTTCTGTGACATCAGTCACTCCTGTAAGTCCTCTGACTCGGTTACTTTTATGGGAGTTAACACCCTTTAATACAATAGCATAACGCAAGGAGTAACCCAAGGTCTAACACTGGTATGCCCCTGTGACATGAACTGAATATTTGTACCCTTCAAATATTTACTTCTTGAATCTCTCCAAAAGTGGATTAAGCAAACACTTAGTGAGATGAATAAAAGCAAAATACTGCAGATGCTAGAAACCTGAAATAAAAACAAGAAAAGCTGGAAATACTCAGCAGGTCTGGCAGCATCAGTGGAGAGAGAAGCAGAGTTAATGTTTCAGGTCAGTGACCCTTCATCAGAACTGGCTGAGGCTAGAAATGTAATAGGTTTTAAGTAAGCAAAGCAGGGGTGGGGCAAGAGATAACAAAAGAGAAGGTGTTGATAGGACAAGGTCACAGAGAATAACTGACCAGAAGGTCATGGAGCAAAGGGAAATGGTATGTTAATGGTGTGGTGAAAGACAAAGCATTAGTACAGAGAGGGTGTTAACTGACAGTAAACTGAACAGCCTGGCCCCAAGCACAAACATGAAAAAAACAGTGGGTAGGCACAGTAGAAACAAACTAAAATAAAATAAATAAAGAAGAAAAAAGAAAAAGTAGCTAAAAATAAAAACAAAAAGGGGAGGCCCGTCATGCTTTGAAATTATTGAACTCAATGTTCAGTCCAGCAGGCTGTAGCGTGCCTAATCGGTAAATGAGATGCTGTTCCACGAGCTTGCGTTGATGTTCACTGCAACACCGCAGCAAACCCAGGACAGAAATGTGGGCATGAGAGCAGGGGGGAGTGTTGAAATGGCCAGCAATCGGAAGCTCGAGGTCGTCCTTTCAGACTGAGCGGAGGTGTTCCGTAAAGCGGTCGCCCAGTCTGCGTTTAGTCTCCCCAGTCTATAGGAGACCACATAGTGAGCAGCGAATACAGTGTATTAAATTGAAAGAAGTACAAGTGAATTGCTGCTTCACCTAAAAGGAGTGTTTGGGGCCTTGGATAGTGAGGAAAGAGGTGGTAAATGGTCAGGTATTGCACCTCCTGCAATTGCAGGGGAAGGTGCCGTGGGAAGGGGACAAGGTGGTGGGGGTAATGGAGGAGTGGACCAGGGTGTCGCAGAGGGAACGATCCCTTCGGAATGCTGACAGGGGAGGGGAGGGGAGGGGAAGATGCATTTGGTAGTGGCATCACACTGGAGGTGGCGCCCTACGTCATTTTGACAATTTCCAGTTTCCTGGCCCCAACCGCCTCCTCTTCACTATGGATGTCCAATCTCTGTACACCTCCACCCCCCACCAGGATGGTTTGAGGGCTCTCCGCTTCTTCCTTGAACAGAGGCCCAACCAGTCCCCATCCACCACCACCCTCCTCCGCCTGGCTGAACTTGTTCTCACATTGAACAACCTCTCCTTCAACTCCACTCACTTCCTTCAAGTAAAAGGTGTTGCTATGGATACCCACACAGATCCTAGTTATGCCTGTCTTTTTGTGGGATATCTCGAACATTCCTTGTTCCAGTTCTACACTGGCCCCCTCCCCCAACTCTTTTTCCGGTACATTGATGACTGTATTGGTGCCGTTTCCTGCTCCCACCCGGAAGTGGAAAACTTTATCAACTTTGCTTTAAATTTCCACCTTTCACCTTTACATGGTCCACCTCCGACACTTCCCTTCCCTTCCTTGACTTCTCCGTCTCCATCTCTGGGGATAGGCTGTCTACTAATATTCAATATAAGCCCACCGACTCCCACAGCTACCTCGACTACACTTCTTCACACCCTGCCTCCTGTAAGGACTCCATTCCATTCCCCCAGTTTCTCCGTCTCTGATGCATCTGCTCTGATGATGCAACTTTCCATGAGGGCGCTTCTGATATGTCTTCCGTTTTCCTCAGCTGAGGATTCCTCCCCACTGTGGCTGACAGGGCCCTCAACTGTGTCTGGCCCATTTCCCGCACCTCTACCCTCACCCCTTTCTGTCCCTCCCAGAACCGCGACAGGGTTCCCCTTCTCCTCACTTTCCACCTCACCAGCCTCCACATCCAAAGGATCATCCTTTGCCATTTCCACCACCTCCAGCGTGATGCCACTACCAAACGCATCTTCCCCTCCCCTCCCCTGTCAGCATTCCGAAGAGATCGTTCCCTCCACGACACCCTGGTTCACTCCTCCATTACCCCCACCACCTCGTCCCCTTCCCATGGCACCTTCCCCTGCAATCGCAGGAGGTGTAATACCTGCCCATTTACCTCCTCTCTCCTCACTATCCAAGGCCCCAAATATTCCTTTCAGGTGAAGCAGCGATTCACTTGTACTTCTTTCAATTTAGTATACTGTATTCGCTGCTCACTATGTGGTCTCCTCTACACTGGGGAGACCAAATGCAGACTGGGCGACTGCTTTGCAGAACACCTCCGCTCAGTCCGAAAGCATGACACCGAGCTTCCGGTAGCTGGCCATTTCAACACTCCGCCTTGCTGTTATGCTCCCACCTCTGTTCTGGGTTTGCTGCAGTGTTGCAGTGAACATCAATGCAAGCTCGAGGAACAGCACCTCATGTACCGATTAGGCACACTACAGCCTGCTGGACTGAACATTGAGTTCAATAATTTCAAAGCATGACGGGCCTCCCATATTATTTTTAGTTATTTTTTCTTTTTTATGTGTTTATTTTATTTTAGTTTGTTTAGTTTGTTTCTACTGTACCTACCCACTGTTCTTTTCATGTTTGTGCTTGGGGCCAGGCTGTTCAGTTTACTGTCAGTTAACACCCTCTCTGTACTAACGCTTTGTCTTTCACCACACAATTAACATACCATTTGCCTTTGCTCCATGACCTTCTGGTCAGTTATTCTCTGTGACCTTGCCCGATCAACACCCTCTCTTTTGTTATCTCTTGCCCCACCCCCGCTTTCCTTGCTTAAAACCTATTACATTTCTAGCCTCAGCCAGTTCTGATGAAGGGTCACTGACCTGAAACGTTAACTCTGCCTCTCTCTCCACTGATGCTGCCAGACCTGCTGAGTATTTCCAGCATTTCTTGTTTTTATTACTTAGTGCGATGAAGCCTGATATGAATAGATAACTTGCTTTATTTAACAGCATTGTGAATTTACAGGATAGAAGTTATGATAAGACACATTTCAATCAGTCCAACCTATAGAGTCATAGAGTTTTACAGCACAGAAATAGACCCTTTGGCCCAACGCGCCTGCGCCGACCATCAATCACCCATGCAAAACTAATCCCACTTCCCCGCATTTGGCCCATAGCCTTGTATGTTATGGCGTTTCAAGTGCTCATCTAAATACTTTTAAAATGTCGTGAGTGCTCCTGCCTCTACCACCCCTTCAGGCAGTGCATTCGTTTCCAACCACCCTCTAGGTGAAAAATTTTTTCCTCAACACCCCTCTAAACTTCCTGCCCCTTATCTTAAATTTACACCCCCTAGTTAATGACCTCTCCGCTAAGGGAAAAAGTTTCTTCCTATCTATCCTATCAATATCCCTCATAATTTTGTATACCTCAATCATGTCCCCCCTCAGCCTTCTCCGCTCTAAGGAAAACAACCCTAGCCTATCCAGTCTGTCTTCATAGCTGAAATACTCCAGCCCAGGCAACATCCTGGTGAATCTCCTCAGCACCCCCTCCATTGCAATCACATCCTTCCAATAGTGAGGTGACCAGAACTGTACACAGTACTCCAGCTGTGAACTAACTAACGTTTTGTACAGCTCCATCATAACCTCCCTGCTCTTATATTCTATGCCTCGGCTAATAAAGGCAAGTATCCCGTATGCCTTCCTAACCACCTTATCTACCTGTGCTGCTGCCTTCAGTGATCGATGGACAAGCATCCCTAGGTCCCTCTGACCCTCTGTACTCCCTAGGGTCCTACCACCCATTGTATATTCACTTGACTTGTTAGTCCTCGCAAAGCGCATCACCTCACACTTCTCAGATTAAACTCCATTTGCCACAGCTCCGCACATCTTACTAGCCCATCTATATCGTCCTGTAATATAAAGCCTTCCTCGTCACTATTTACGACACCACCAATTTTTGTGTCGTCTGCAAACTTACTGATCATACCTCCTATATTCACGTCTAAATCAGTAATGTACACTACAAACAGTAAGGGTCCCAACACCGATCCCTGTGGTACCCCACTGGTCACAGGCCTCCATTCGCAAAAACAACCCTCTACCATCACCCTCTGCCTCCTTCCACTAAGCCAATTTTGGATCCAATTTGCCAAATTAGCTCATGGTGTAGGGGGTAACATGTTGGCATGGATAGAAGATTGGCTAGCTAACAGGAAACAGAGTAGGCATAAATGGGTAATTTTCTGGTTGGCAAGATGTAACGAGTGGTGGGCTGCAGGGATCAGTGCTAGGGCCTCAACTTTTTACAATTTATACAAATGACTTGGACTAAGGGACTGCAGGGATGATTGCTAAATTTGCTGATGACATAAAGATAGGTAGGAAAGTAAGTTGTGAAGAGGCTACAAAGGGATATAGATAGGTTAAGTGAGTGGGCAAAGACCTGGTAAATGGAGTGCAATGTGGGAAAATTGTCCATTTTGGCAGGAAGAATAAAAAAAAGCATATTATCTAAATCATGAGAGATGCAGAGGGATCTGGGTGTCCTAGTGCATGAATCGCAAAAGGTTAGTATAGAGGTTCAGCAAGTAATTAGGAAAGCTAATAGAATGCTATTGTTTAATGCGAGGAGAATTGAATACAAAAGTAAGATGGTTATGCTTCAGTTATACAGGGCTTGGTGAGACCACATCTGGAATATTGTGTACAGTATTGGTCTCCTTATTTAAGGAAGGATGTAAATGTGTTGGAAGCAGTTCAGAGAAGGTTTACTAGAGTAATACCTGGAAGGGGCAGGTTGTCTTATGAGAAAAGGTTGGATAGGCTAGATTGTATTTGCTGGAGTTTAAAAGAGTAAGAGGCGACTTGATTGAAACATACAAGCTCCTGAGGGGTGTCGACAGGATGGATGTGGAAAGGATGCTTCCCCTTGTGGGAGAATCTAGAACTGGGGGTCACTGTTTAAAAATAAGGGGTTGTCCATTTAAGACACAGATGAGGAGAATTATTTTCTCTGAGGGTCGTGAGTCTTTGGAACTCTTCCTCAAAAGGCAGTGGAAGCAGAGTCTTGAAATATGTTTTATCTTTGTGTAATAAGACAAAATAAAGAACATATTAAACTTCCCCACATCAGTGGGTTATCATATTGACTTACTTTTAGCTGTAGCTGAGCAAGAATCAACTTACTGCCCCCTTCCCACTGGAAACCCACTTTTTTGCAATTTTGAATAAGTAGAAGGTCAACCTCATTTGGTGCACCAAACATCCCACCCTGGAGCACAAACTCCAGTCCCTCACTATCAAATGTACAAGTACTGCCCCACATGTCTCCACTGTACCATTCTGAACAATGAATCAACTTTTCTTCTACCACCACAACCTCCCGTTAAATGCCACCCTGTAGCATTTTAAGAGCAGCTGCCTCGTTGAAATTTCCACATCCCAATGAACTATTCTGATAAACCAGAATTATCATGTGCCAGGAACCTATTCAAATTAGGATGAAAAATTCACTGAATTATAGAATGGTTACAGCACTGAAGGAGGCCATTGGCCTGTCATGTCCGTGCCAGCTCTCTGCAAGAGAAACGTGCCTATTCCCACTCTCCTGCCTTTTCCCCGTAGCCCTGCAATTTTTTTTTCTTCAGATAATTAGCCAATTCTCTTTTGAAGGCCTCATTTGAATCTGCCTCCACTACACTCTCAGGCAGTGCATTCCAGATCCTAACTACGCACTGTGTAAAAAAGTTTTTCCTCATGATGCTGTTGCTTCTTTTGCCAATTACCTTAAATTGGTGTCCGCTGGTTCCTTCTGCCAATCTACTCTGTTCAGACCTCTCATGATTTTGAACACCTCGATCAAATCTCCTCTTAATCTTCTCTTCTCCAAGGAGAACAGCACCAGCTTCTCCAATCTATCCATGTAAATGAAGTTTCTCATCCCTTGAAACATTCTTGTGAATCTTTTCTGCACCCTCACAATTGCCTTCCCATCCTTCCTAAAGTGTTGTGTCCAAAAATGGACCCAATACTCCAGTTGAGGTCGAACCAGTGTTTTATACAAGTTTATCATTATTTTCTTGTTTTTATACTCTACGCCCCTAGAAAGCCCAGGATTCCGTATATGTAATTAACCGCTTTCTCAACCTGCCCAGCCACCTTCACTGATTTGTGCACATATACCCCCAGGTCCCTTTGTTCCTGCACCCACTTTAGAATTATACCCCTTAATTTATATTGCCTCTCCTCGTTCTTCCTACCAAAATGAATCACTTCACACTTCTCTCCATTAAATTTGGGCGGCACAGTGGTTAGCACCGCAGCCTCACAGCACCAGCGACCCGGGTTTGATACTGGGTTCCGCCTGTGTGGAGTTTGCAGGTTCTCCCTGTGACCACGTGGGTTTTCGCCGGGTGCTCCGGTTTCCTCCCACAGCCAAAGACTTGCAGGTTGATAGATAAATTGGCCATTATAAATTGCCCCTAGTGTAGGTAGGTGGTAGGGGAATTGAGGGAAGGTGGGGATGTGAGAGGGTAATGGGATTAATGTAAGATTAGTATAAATGGGTGGTTGATGGTTGACACAGACTCGGTGGGCCGAAGGGCCTGTTTCAGTGCTGTATCTCTAAATTAAATAAATTGCATCTGCCATTTGTCAGCCCATTCCACCATCCTGTATATGTCTACTTTAAGCTCATCACTATCCTCCTCACTGTCCACAATGTTTCCAAGTTTTGTGTCATCTGCAAATTTTGAAATTGTGCCCTATTTGCCCTAATCTAGGTAAATGTTATACATTGTTGTGTTTTCTTTGTGTTATTGACTACTACACACAAGGCACTGACCACTCAAAATGGGATCAGTAACACAGTAACGTGGGTTCTTTATTTAAGGACGGTTCTGCATGCAAACACAGGTCTTCACTGTACAGATCCTTTCTTCAGACTGCCCTCACACCAGGAATCACATGGTGTTATATCACAGCTCTTACACTGCTGTGCATTATTACATGACCATGTCTCTTAATGGTGTACCACAATATCCTCCTTTATTCCAAATAAATACATATCCCCCTCAAATAGGTAAAAGTTAGCTATGTACAATTCAACAACAGTAATAGAAAATGGGATTAGAATAGATAGGTGCTTTATGGCTGGCACAGACACGATGGGCCGAAGGGCCTGTTTCTGTGCTGCATAACTCTATGACTCTAATATGAGATAAACATATATGGTACAAAACAGTAACAGAGACATGTAGACTCATCAATCACAATAACTTAAAGGTGGTTTGATCAAATGGGTTAACCTAGAAACAGGATAACAATTCTTGGAATCCAGAACAGATTTGCACGGACCTTTCTCTATGGAGGTAAAATGCATAGACTCTGCCCAAGACTTCATCTTCGATTTCGTCCAGTTTGCGATAGAGTCTTCCATCGATCTGGAATCATGGACTGTTCCATTCAAAAGGCTGGCAGTAGTACTTGTATCAGTGAGTCTTTGCCAGAATGGTTGATCTCATCTTGAGCCGTTATATTCTCATTTCAGAATTGTGTAAATAGCTGAGAGTCTTTTACTGTCCTTCTGGAAGTGCTGATGATTGCTCCAAGTCACTGTAGTCTCTGGATGTTTTATCCAATTTACTCTTGGGTCCATTTTCACTCTGTTTACTTTGAGAGGTTCAGGGTCTCTTTACATTGGGCTCGTTGGCTGCTGGAGGATAGCGGCTGAGCACTGATGGTGGCTCTCTGGGCTTCTCAAGCTTCTCTGGGTGCAGGTGCTGATCTTTCTGCACAGAGCTATAGCTGTGCATAGAAGATTTATCTTTGATTTCTTTTCATTGGAAGCTTGTGTTTAAAGAGGGCCTTCGAAATCTTTGACTTGCTCTGGGATTGAGAGGACGTCTGTAACCTTTCCCCATATTGTCATCTCTAGCAACAAGTCTGTTTCTCATTTTCTCCCTCTGTGACCTTGGCTCAGATGAAATCTCATGAATCTTCTCTTTCAGGACCTGTGGTACTGCTGCAGCACTTTTGTATTTTCTTTGACCTGTCGAGACCTAATATGAATCTCCTGGTGTTCAGTCTCACCGTTTCCTAAGGTTTTGTTCAAAGAACAAAGAACAGTACAGGCCATTCGGCCCTCCAAGCCTGCGCCGATCTTGATGCCTTCCTAAACTAAAACCTTCTGCACATCCGGGGACCGTATCCCTCTATTCCCATCCTATTCATGTATTTGTCAAGATGCCTCTTAAACGTCGCTATCGTACCTGCTTCCACCACCTCCCCCGGCAGCAAGTTCCAGGCACTCACCACCCTCTGTGTAAAAAACTTGCCTCGCACATCCCCTCTAAACTTTGCCCCTCTCACCTTAAACCTATGTCCCCTAGTAACTGACTCTTCCACCCTGGGAAAAAGCTTCTGACAATCCACTCTGTCCATGCCACTCATAACTTTGTAAACCTATATCACGTCACCCCTCCACCTCCGTCGTTCCAGTGAAAACAATCCGAGTTTATCCAACCTCTCCTCATAGCTAATGCCCTCCAGACCAGGCAACATCCTGGTAAACCTCTTCTGTACCCTCTCCAAAGCCTCCACGTCCTTCTGGTAGTGTGGCGACCAGAATTGCATGCAATATTCTAAGTGTGGCCTAACTAAAGTTCTGTACAGCTTCAGCATGACTTGCCAATTTTTATACTCTATGCCCCGACCGATGAAGGCAAGCATACTGTATGCCTTCTTGACTACCTTATCCACCTGCGTTGCCACTTTCAGTGACCTGTGGACCTGTACGCCCAGATCTCTCTGCCTGTCAATACTCCTAAGGGTTCTGCCATTTACTGTATACTTCCCACCTGCATTAGACCTTCCAAAATGCATTACCTCACATTTGTTCCTTGCTATTTGCAATTTCACCTCCTCTATCTGATCAGCTAGCATTTTGGCCTTGTTTTGCTCACTCAGAAACTTTTCGTGTAACTCGTTTTTTGCTTCTGTTTTCTTCAGGTACTCCTCCACCATCTCAAGCAGTTTCAAACATTCCTTCAGCTTTTCTATTTCTGGGTGAGATCCTCAACAGAGCGAACTGGTTTGTCCGCTATGCTTGGTTCACTCCTGTGGCGATGCCCAATGCATGTATCGTTACCAGGGTGAAATCCCTGCATGCCTGTAGCCCTGTGATAGCAGATCCTGTTTGGACGATGTAAAACAGTTGGGATTTCCATTCTGATTGGTTGTATTTGCAATTAATCTTGGACTCTAAACGGAATTGATGAACCATTGCATGCAGTCATTTGGATGTTCGTCGGCGTCACCATGGCTAGCCATTTACCTGGATGCATGTTCTTTGGTATGTGTAGAGGCAAATATTTGCACTGTGTCTACCTTTTCCCACAGCACGTGCAAGCCCTCCTTTCTCAGACAAAGAACATGAATAGATGCAAACGCCTCCAGTGGAGTAATCAAATCAGTGCATTCAGTGATGTTGACAATGTGAAATGACTGTTCCTCTCACTTACTCAGACTTGGACTCTCACAATAATCATTACTGGGGTTGATTTCACCTGCAGCCTCGTGGATGCATCAGTTATGATGTGGAATACGACTGCTAAGCTTGCCAGGGCCTGAAGCCTTCTTATGGTCTGCCTTGTTTCGGTTAGGATTCTTACCGTAGTATAATGTAATACAGTAGACATTGGGATGTTACTGGGTAGAATATGTAAATAGACTGTGTGCATCATCACATGAAGTGATGTAATATAATCTGTACAGAACCTTGTGGAGAGTTGTAGGTGAAACCTTAGATGTAAGATGTGTAGAAAAAACTCCTGTTATTTTAACTGTCAGACTCTTATATTTTCTGTACCAAGGCTTGACAGTTATCAGAATATTACATGGTGACAGCAGTAAACTGAAGAGAAGATGGAGAAATCTTTGCCTCTACTGGAGAACTTCAAAAAAGTCGCTGGACCAAACCAAGTCGAGGCGTGGCCGAGATGGTTCTGGAAGTTTGCAAGGTATCATACTGCATCGGATCTCGTGCAGAAGCCAGACAAGGAGCAGGTGAGTATGCTATTGTATGCAATGGGGTGAGCATGTAGATGGCATCCTCATTACTTAAGGCATAGATGAAGAGAAGCTACGTGTGAAGAAGTTATTAAGGCACTGGAGACTTACTTTAATGTAAGAAAAAATGTCATCGTGGAGTGTGACAAATTTAATAAGCATACCCAGCAGAAAGGGGAGAGCATTGATTCATTTATCAATAACTTGTACAAACTCATGGAGGATTGTAAAGACGGTAGCTTAAGGGAAGAGCTGATTAGAGACAGGATTGTGGTCAGGGTATTAGACGACACCCTTTTGGATCATCCACAGTCAAGGGATGATCTCACGTTTGCAAAAGCAATTCAATTAAACAAACAAGCAGAGGCTAGGTTTAACTGATCCATTGTTCGAGGAGACAGGGAGAGTCTGATCTTGAGAGTAGCAGACTCAATAGAATTTATTAAGAAAATGAAAGGAAAAAATAGCAGTAAAAGACAAGAAAGGCAGGAAGAGCACCTAGTGGTCACTGCAACCAATTGTAGTAGGTGTGGCCAAGAGAGGTACAAGTGGAAAAACTGCCCCGCCAAAGTATTTTTCATGCAGAAAGAAGGGACACTTTCAGTTAGTGTGTCACAGTAAGAAAAAACAGTGCTGAATACAATTAAAAGGGAAATCCCAAGACAGCAAAAAAGTTAATGAAGTACATGATATCCAAAGTACGGAAACACCTTTTTTAGGTGAAATCCAGGAAACAAGTGAGAGTTGCTGGATGATAGAAATTCTTGTGGAAGGAAACAGTATTAATTTTAAACTGGACACAGAAGCAGCAGTTTCGGCACTATCAGGGACAGACCGGTGGCTGAAAAAGAAAACTCTCAAACCAACAGGTAAAAAAATTATATGGGCCTGGAGGCATTGAGTTGAAGGTAATGGGTGAGTTAAAGAAAACATTGAGTTACCGGGGAAAGGAAATTTCTGAGATCTTATACATAATTAAAAATCAAAGTTGTTTACTTACAACTATATATATATATATATATATATAAATAACTTAAAAAAAAGAGTAGAAGAGCTTGAACGCAATGAAGACCAAGCTGGAAATTTTAGAGTCGAATTTCCAAAATTATTTAGAGGACTGGGGAAGTTAAAAATGGCATACCATATTACTCTAAGAAAGGAAGTAGAACCAGTGTTTGTATACACCTAGGAAAGTTCTTCATCCACTTCTAGAAAAAGCAAAAAAGGAGACTGAGTTAATGACAAAATAAGGAGTCATTTCAGCTGTAACAAAACCTACAGGATGGTGCTCAGGTATGGTTCCAGTGAAGAAACCTAATAGTTCAATTAGAATTTTTGTTGACCTCACACAACTGAATAAGGCAGTGGAAAGAGAAATACATCTAATGCCATCAGTAGATGACAGTTTGGCAAAACTAGGGAGGAGCTCAATTTTGACCAAACTGGACGTAAACAGTGGGTTTTGGAATTACTCATAGATGAGGAATCTAAGCTTCTAACACCATTTATATTGGAAGATTCTGTTTTAATGGATTACCATTTGGAATAATATTAGTGCCTGAAATCTTTCAAAGGATGATGTTGAGGATTCTGGAAGGATTGGATGGAATTATTTGCCATATGGATGATGTCCTAATCTATGGAGCCAATCAAAAAGAACACAATGCTAGAGTGAGAGCGGTGCCATGAAGATTGGAAGAAGCAGGTCTCACTGAATGAAAAATGTGTTTTTTCCCAGCCAGTGGTAAAGTTCCTTGGATATATATTGGATGGGTCCGATATTAGGGCAAATCCACAAAAGACAAAGGCAATCAAGGAATTGCCAGTGCCTCAAAATGTGACAGAGCTTCAGAGATTTGTGGGAATGGTGAATCAAGTAGGAAATTTTCTACCCAACTTAGCCATCATCAATGAGTCGTTATGTCAGTTGTTGAAACACGACAATGTCTGGTATTGGAAAGAAGCCGAACGGAAATCATTCGAGAAAATCAAGGAAATGTTAATATCACCAGATGTGTTAGCTCATTACGACCCAGAACTATTCACCTTCATTGCTGCAGATGCTTCATCTACAGGATTGGGAGCAGGCCTATTTCAAATGGAGACATATGGAAGATGTAGACTGGTATATTATGTTTTTTGTTTGCTAACTGAGACAGAACAACCATATGCAGTAATAGAAAAAGAAGCTTTAACAGCTATGTGGGCTTGTGAAAAATTCTCAGATTAGTCTAAGGACTTCATTTCAAAATAGAAAACAGACCATAAACCACTTTAGTAAACTCAAAGGAGCTTGCGAAAAGGCCCCCAAGAGTCCAGAGGTTCAGGTTAAGAATGATGAGATTTGATGCGAAGACTGAGTATGTTCCAGGAAAACAACAGATCACAGCAGACGCTTTATCACGTATTTCAGCAGCAAGATCAGAGAAAGGAAATATTTTGCTCCTCGAAGTAGAAATTTTTGCTTCAACGACGATGACAACAACTCTACCTGCAACAGCTCAGAAAAATAAATTTTTGCAATGCATGGAATTCCAGATATTGTAATATTTGACAATGGGCCACAATTTGAATGATTCAGAGAGGTTACAGAAGTATATGGATTTGTCCATATCACTAGTTCGCCAAGGTACCCTCAAGCTAATGGTGAAGCAGAAAGTGGAGTCCGTACTGTGTCGACATTGTTGAAAAATATTGAAAATCTTCAACTAGCACTTCTAAGTTATCGATCGACACCACCTCAGAATGATTTAGCCCCATGTGAATAGCTAATGGGTAGAAGGCTGAAGACTCAACTTCCTACACTCACAAGTACACTCAAGCTACAAGTACCAGCACAAGACTTGGGAAAAGTGAGGGACAGAGAGGATAGAGATTGGTCAAACCAGATAGATGGGACAGATGTCATAGAACAAGAAACTTATCAGATATTCAACCAGGGGAATCAGTTTGGATTCGATACCAAAATCAGTATGGAGAAGTGGTCAAACAAGCACTACATCCACGATCATACATTGTCCGAACTGACCAAGGGATGATAAGAAGAAACAGAAGGTCATTGGTGGTGATACCAAAGAAGCAGCAAATACAGGAGAATCGATCACCTCAAAGGTTTGATGAACCAGTGATGCTGCAATCATCCACCAACCCCGAGGACAACCCGAATGAAGAACTTGTGTGATCCAACAGTTCTACTCAAGCACTGCAGAATCAGAAGAGGAACTAGAAGACCTAAAACCTCAAACCCCTTTTGAAAGAAACAAGAACTCGTTATGGCAGACTTGTGAAAACGCCACATTGATAATCAACCTGAAGAGAGAAGTCAGAGACTTGGGGGAGATGTAGTACAATGTAATATAGTAGACACTGGGTTGTTACTGGGCAGATTATGTAAATAGATTGTATGCATCATCACAAGAAGTGATATAATGTAATCTGTGCCAAATCTTGTAGAGTGTTGTAGGTGAAACCTTAGATGCAAGACATGTAGAATAAACTCCCGTTATTTTAACTGTCAGACTCTTATGCATTCTGTACTAAGCCTTGATAGTTACCAGAATATTACACTTACCAGTAGCATCTGGCTTGGCATTCTGACACTGACATTTCCAGTGACCCCTGACATTGCATATCTAGCAGATATCGTTAAATGCTGGGCATCCTTTAGGCATATGTAAGAGCACACACCTTTTACATGGTTTCTTGGACCTGGAATTCTTACTCAATGCATCTATGGTATTCGCAGCACACAGGGAATGTAAACCCTATTGGCGCGAATTGATAGACTCACATTTTTGAACATCTTTGAGCAAGGCGTTCACAGCATACCCCTTGGGCTTCTCTAAGTGATCCCTCTGGAGTGCCTCTATTGTTATGGATACAATCACTAGCTCGATGATATGATCTGCCAGTTCAGCCTCAGTTAAGTCACACCCATGACCCTTAGCTCAACATCGACTGACAAATTTGTCAATAGATTCAGTCAGTTGCAGTCGAAAAGACCTGAACTTGAGCCATTGGACCCGAAAATTGAACTTGACACGAAGTTGATCCTCTAATCTGGATCAGAATTTTGTGGGATCCTTCTGCTCTTCTTTGGTGAGCCCAAAAATGTTAAGATGATGTAAGCCTTAATTGCCAATGGCAATGCGTATTTTCACTACCTGTTTCTCTGGTTCTGTGAATGCTAAGTCGACAAGACATAGCTCGACCCTTTGACTGAATAGCTGAAATTCTGATAGCAAGTCAACTGCTTTTCAGTTGATGGTAGGAAACTGTGCCATCATTTTTGTAATCAAGCACTGCCGTTACTCTGTGTGAAATTAAAAGAAATCTCCTGCTGTACAAGCAGACAGAAATCCTACAGCAGTAACTGCTTGCAGTTCCACTTGGAGGGTATGGTGTTGTTTTCTGTTGTACAAGCAGACAGAAATACTGCAGCAGTAACTGCCTGCAGTTCCACTTGGAGGGTGTGGCGCAATGGCTCGACCCGGTAGCCCACTATTGCTAATCCATTAAACGCACCTCTCAATTGGGGGTCTGTTTAATCTGTAAAGTGTCCAGCACATTCAGACCTTCCCTATTGTTCCTGACGTGAGAAATCTGACCCTCAGAATCTCTGTGGATAAAGTCTATCTGGAGTCTGTAACTGCCCTACCTCGCAGCCTCAAGTGCATATACGCTTGTCCAACTGCCTACACTGCTGCTGTTGCATGAAGTAATGGAACCAATATTCAAGCCCATGAAGTTTCGTTGAGTTGGCAATGGCTGTGGCGAACACTTCTTCGAAGGTGTGTACGGGTACTCAAAAAGTTGAGACATTGAAATTCCCACAAGCTGCCATCATGTTGTGTTCTCTTACCCTCAATGTTACTGATTACTACACACAAGGTACTGACCACTCAAAATGGGATCAGTAACACAATAACATGGGTTGTTTATTTAAGGATGGTTCTGCATGCAAACACAGGTCTTCACTGTACAGATCCTTTCTTCAGACTGCCCTCACATCAGAAGTCACATGGTATGTTACATCACAGCTTACACGGTTATGCATTATACATGACCACACATCTTAAAGGTGTACCACAACATATATCAAGAAAAGCAAGGTCCTAACACTGACCCCTGGGGAACACCACTATATACCTTCCTCCAGTCCAAAAATAAACGTTCACAACTATTCTCTGTTTCCTGTAACTCAGTCAATTTCATATCCATACTACCACTGTCCCTTTTATTCCATGGGCTCTCACTTTGCTGCCAAATCTATTATATGATACTTTATCAAATGCCTTTTGGAAGTCTATGTACACCATATCAACCACATTGCCCTCATCAACCTTCTCTGTTACCTCATCAAAAAACTCAAGCAAGTTAGTTAAAAATGGTTTACCCTTAACAAATTTGTGCTGACTTTCCTTAATTAAGCCACATCTCCAGTTGGAAAATTTAGTATGGTCAAACTTCTTGAGCAGTTAATACAGGCTAGTCTGTGCCATTGGTTATCTCAACATGATTTTTGACATTTTGAGGAAAATGTGGACTTCTGTCTGTTTTTAACCTTCAAAAACAACTTCCCAAACCCCACAAAAAGTTGTCGCGCATTAAATTCAGCATCCAGTAGTAACATAAACATCTAGGGCCAATTTTATGACACATGTGTTCGCCAGGAATGCACATCAGGAAATCACAGGTGTGTTTCCCACAATTTCCTATCCAATAATTTTAACACTAAATCTGGGTGGGCAAGGCTCCAATTAGCCCAATTTTGTGAAATTGTCCCATTTTACACTGGTCAGTTCAGTGAAGAGGTGCTCTATTATGCTTGCAGTACACATGTGATTCCTGAACTGTGAAAATAGAAACGTTATTTCTGCAGTTATGCATTTCAAGGTCTTTGGGGAGTTGAACAATCATATGGAGAATTTGTGAATGGATTTCCACAGCCAAAAGGGAGTTTGAAGGAGGATTGGCAGGATGTTTTAGCATAGGATTTGTAGTACGCTAGCAGATGACTGTACAGAGTAATCAGGATTAGTTCTAAAACTAATAACATTGCATGATGTTATTTTTCTTTTTATACACTTACAGAATTTACATTCAAAGTTATAGTATATAATTATTTTTTGAGAGTATGTACTATGCTATAAGGACACAACACCCTCTTTTTTTCTTGATCGTCACCTTTTGCTGGTACTTTTGTATTTCTCAACTCGCTCTTACTTCAGGCCACAACTGGTATCTCATTTGATGGATGCAAGAGGTACACATGAGCAGACTGATGAAAAATCACAATCTCATTGTCCCCATCATCGGAAAATACTTGCCTCTTCTTAAGAATATAGGAAATCTTGGGAATAGAACATAACTATATGGTCCATCCCTACTTGGTTGGAGCCTTTCCGCCACATTGCCATCAGAGGTTACAAACACAGTTGAAGTGAAATTTGTCTAATGAGTTAGTTTAAAAAATGGGACATAGAAGGCGGCAGTGCATTTTACACCCTGCTCAATTTGTTTTCTCCATTGACTTCAACTCATTAATGTCACAAAACCCAGGAAAATGTCATCAAAGCTCTAAAACTTTTCTGGGGTTTCAGTGACTCACCAAAGTTAAAATGAACAAATGGAAGATAGGCTATGGTCATTCACTCGCTAAAACTTTTTAAAAATTAATTCCTCGGATGTGGGAACCACTGACAAGACCAGCATTTATTACCCATCCTTGAGAATGTGGTGGTGAGCTGCCTTTTTGAACCGTGGCAATCCGTCTGGTGAAGGTACACCCTCAATGCTGTTCGTGTCGTGGTTCCAGGATTTTGACCCAGCAACAATGAAAGAATAGAGATATATTTCCAAGGCAGGATGGTGCATGTCTGGGAGAGGAACTTGCAGGGGGTGGTATTCCCATGCACCTCGTTCTTCTAGGCGGTAGAAGTTGCAAGTTAGGAAATGCCGTTGACGAAGCCTTGGTGAGTTGCTACAGTGCATCTTACAGATGGTACACACTGCTGCCACTGTGCGCTGGTGGTACAGGGAGTGAAAGTTTAAGGTGGTGGATGGGGTGCCCAAACAAGTGGGCTGCTTTGTCCTGAATGGTGTCCAATTTCTTGAGTGTTGTTGGCGCTTCCAGGCAAGTGGGGAGTATTCATCACACTCCTAATTGTGCCTTGTAGATGGCGGAAAGGCTTTAGGGAGTCAGGAGGTGAGTTACTTGCCGTAGAAGACCCAATCTCTGACCTGCTTTAACAGCCACGGTATTTATGCGACTGGTTCAGTTAAGTTGCTGGCCAATGGTGATTCCTCAGAATTTTGAGAGTGGGGGACTCGGTGGTGGTAATGCTATTGAATGTCAAGGGAGATGGTTAGACACTGTCTTGTTGGAGATGGTCATTGCCTGGCACTTGTGTGGCACAAATGTTACTTGCCATTTATCAGCCCAAGCCTAAATGTTGTCCAGGTCTTGCTACATGTGGGCATAGACTGCTTCAGTATGAGAGTTGGGAATGGAACTGAACATTGTGCAATCATTAGCAAATATTCCCACTTCTGACCTTATGATGGAGGGAAGGTCATTGATGAAGTATCTGAATATGGTTTGGCTTCGGACACTGCCCTGAGGAACTCCTGCAACAATGTCTTGGGGCTGAGATGATTGGCCTCTAACAAATACAACCTTTTGTTCTAGGTATGACTCTAGCCAGTGGAGATTTTCCCCCAATTCTCATTGACATCAATTTTGCTAGGGCTCCTTGATGCCACACTCGGTGAAATGCTGACTTGATGTTAAGGTGAGGGCAGCCACTCTCACCCCACCTCTGGAATTCAGCTCCTTTGTTCATATTTGGATCAAGGCTATAATGTGGTCTGAAGCTGAGCGATCTTGCCGAAACCCAAACTGAGCATCGGTGAGCAGGTTTTTGGTAAGTGCCAACCTGGGACTACATGTATGCTATCGACAGAGCAGAAGCAGCATGCTATCGACAGAGCTAAGCAAGTCCACAACCAATGGATCAAATCAAAGCTCTGCAATTCTGCTATATCCAGTTGTGAATGGTGCTGTATAATGAAACAACTAACTGGAGGAGGAGGCTCCATGAACATCCTCATGGGCGGCACAGTGGCGCAGTGGTTAGTACCGCAGTCTCACAGCTCCAGCGACCCGGGTTCAATTCCGGATACTGCCTGTGAGGAGTTTGCAAGTTCTCCCTGTGTCTGTGTGGGTTTCCTCCGGGTGCTCCGGTTTCCTCCCACACGCCAAAGACTTGCAGGTTGAAAGGTAAATTGACCATTAGCAATTGCCCCTAGTATAGGTAGGTGGTAGGGAAAATATAGGGACAGGTGGGGATGTGGTAAGAATATGGAATTAGTGTAGGATTAGTATAAATGGGTGGTTGATGGTCGGCACAGACTCGGTGGGCCGAAGGGCCTGTTTCAGTGCTGTATCTCTAAACTAAACTAAACAGGATTACATGCATGCTAAACAGCAGAAACAGCATATTATAGATAGAACTGTTCTGGATCTATTCCATTTCGCATGGTGGTAGTGCCACACAACACCTTGGAGAGTGTCCTCAGTGTGAAGACAGGACTTTGTTTCCACAAGGAAAGGCACAATATGCAAAGGGTATCACACTGTAATATAATAAAGTATGTACACTACAATCTCACTGACACCTCCTTCTTCCAATCACTATCATTCTTAGGAATTGTTGCTGCCACTCCTATCAGTTCCCTGTAAAACCGCTATCAAATCTCCACTTAACCTTCTCTGCTGTAAGGAAAGCAATCCCAATTTCCCTAGTTTCTCCATGTAACTGAAATCTTTCATCCCTGGCACCATTCTAGTAAATCTCCTCTGTACCCTTTCTATGTCGGTCATGGCTCAGATGGTAGCACGCTTGCTTCTGAGTCAGACAGTTGTGGGTTCAAGTCTCACTCCAAGACATAAGCATAAAAATCAAGGCTGACACTCCAGTGCAGTATTGAGGGAATGCTGCACTGTTGGAGATGTGGTATTTTGGATGAGACATTAAACCAAGGCCCTGCCTGGTCTCTCAGATGGAAGCATTATTTCGACGAAGAGCAGGAGTGTTATCCCTTAACATCACACAAACAGATCATCAGTCATTATCTCATTGCTGTGCATAAATTGGCGGCCATAGGAACAGCAATAGGCCATTTAGCCCCTGATCCCTGTTCTGCCATTCAGTGATATCATCGCTGATTTGTGACTTGACTCCATACACCTGCCTTTGTCCCATATCCTAAACCTTTGGTTAACAAACTCAACCTCAGTTTTAAAAATAACATCTGATCTAGCATCTGTTGTCATTTTTGGAAGAGAGTTCCACACTTCTACCACCCTTTACATGAAGTAGTATTTTCTAATTACACTCCTGAAGTATCTGGCTCTAATTTGTTGATTATGCTGTCTGCGCTGTGAAGTGACTACAGTTCAAAAGTCATTTATTGGTTGTAAAGTGTTTTGGGACATCTTGTGGTTGTGAAAGATGCTCTCTAGATGTGAGTCTTTTTTTCCCCAAGGCCTTGATATCCTTCCTAAAGTGTGGTGCCCAGAATTGGACACAATAATCCAGCTGGGGCCTAAACAATGTCTTATAAAGATTTAACATAACTTTCTTGCTTTTTACTCAATGTCTCGATTTATAAAACCAAGAATCCCATAACCTTTTTTAAACAGCCTTCTCCACTTGTCTTGCCACCTTCAAAGACTTGTGCATCTAATGATACGGAAAGAGAAATTTCTGTATTTTCAAGTAAACATGGTAGTGCACCAAAACACTGAGGTTTTAGTGCATGTGATTTGACAACACTTCAGTACTGTTCTGAAAAAAAAAGCCCTCCTTCAGTTTATTTTTTGATCTGTGTTTCATTTTTCCATTGCTTTCTTGTGTTTCTGCACTTCAAAAATGCACCTTTTATCTATTTTGCTTCCTTCTCTTTTTGTCTCTGATCTTTTCCGGATCCTTAATCAGCTAATCAGAGTCAGGTGTGAATCTGAGTTTAAAAGCAACTTCTCTCCTAAGGTACGTCTTCTATTTGTCCTAACAACCTATTTGTAAAAAATATTTTCCTCCTGAACTCTTCCCACCAGTGACACACCCAAGGTTGGAAATCAGTTGCAGAGGTTGTAGGTTCAAACCCACATCTCAATACTTAGTCTCAGAACTACCAATAGATATTTCTATTGCTCTGCTTGTCCTAGGGTTGTATAGAAGAACTCATTTTCCTTTTTGGCCTCCTTGTCACGAGAGACAATGGGTAAGTGCCTAGAGGTGGTCAGTGGTTTATGGAGCAGCGCCTGGAGTGGCTATAAAGGCCAATTCTAGAGTGACAGACTCTTCCACAGGCGCTGCAGGTGAAGTTGGTTGTCAGGGCTGTAACACAGTTGTCTCTCTCCTTACACTTCTGTCTCTTTTCCTGCCAACTGCTGAGTCTCTTTGACTTGCCTCTCTTCAGCCCTGCCTTTATAGCTGTCCACCAGCTCTGGCAACTGGCTCCCATGACTTGTGGTCAATGTCGCAGGACTTCATGTCAGCTTTGCAAACATCTTTAAAGCGGAGACATGGGCGGCCAGTGGATCTGATACCAGTGACGAACTCGCTGTACAATACATCCTTGGGGATCCTGCCATTTTCCATGTGACTCACACGGCCAAGCCATCTCAAGCACCGCTGGCTCAGTAGGGCGTACATGCTGGGGATGTTGGCTGCCTCGAGGACTTCTGCGTTGGAGATACGGTCCTGCCACATGATGCCAAGGATTCTCTGGAGGCAGCGAAGATAAAATGCGTTGAGACGTCGCTCTTGGCTGACATACGTTGTCCAGGCCTCGCTCCCATAGCGCAAGGTACTGAGGACATAGGCTTGAAACACTCGGACTTTTGTGTTCCATGTCAGTGCGCCATTTTCCCACACCCTCTGGCCAGTCTGGACATAGCAGCGGATGCCTTTCCCATGCGCTTGTTGATTTCTGCATCGAGAGACAGGTTTCTGGTGATGGTTGAGCCTAGGTAAGTGAACTCATGAACCACTTCCAGAGTGCGGTTGGTGATATTGGTGAAACTACCCACCATATAAAATGTGCAATGCTACAATATTGCTTGGAAAACACTGGATGCATTTAAAAGGACATGAAAAGTGATATTGGCTGATTCTGCCACTTGAATTTGCATTCTGCTGGAGGCACACAGATCATCAATTGCTTGTGAAAATTCCTTGATTGGCAAAAGAGAATATGACGCAGCTAAAGGCCTCCCAAACCAGTATGAAACAAAGTGAGAGGAGAAAAACTCAATAAAAATAAGTCAGTCCACTGACGGTGGAAATACAAAATCAATGTAATTTGCATTCCAATAATGAATCTTTTGTTTTTTGTAACAGAGGGAGCATATTTAAATAATTACAAAATTTTACTGGATATTTTTGGAAGGAAGTGTAGCTTGCACTATCACTAATGTTTTTTCAACAAGCACACAATTGCAATCAAATTGCTAAACTGCTGTCTTACCTTTACACTGGTTTTGCTCATTCAGTGTAAATCCATGTGGACATCGACGCTGCGGGTAGCGGGGGAGAATTGGATATGGCCGCCGAGTGGGAACAGGAACATGACCAGGAGCAAAAGGAGGAGCCGTCGTCACATTGTTCAGGAAAACGACAGCTGTTTTAGGCAGGCATAAGTATCCTCCGTAATGGTTTATACATTTCATTTCTCCTTTGCAAGCATCTGGGATGGTCTCACATTCATCAATATCTGATAACCAACAAAAAGATTGAGTTAACCCATGTCACAGATCCTGTATTCAGGGAAGTCAATACATGGGCCAGATTTTGCTGGAGTCGGCCGTCTCGCAGCATGCCCCGTTTGTTAGACTTCTTTGTTCAGGTATAGATTTTAAAACTTTTTGCCTGCAAAGTTGCTGGAAGTGTGAGCTGATAAGGATACAACAAAGGCAACAGGGTATCTAGGACCTGAGTGAATTATGCAACCATCAGTGTATCTCCTTAACCAATGAAATTAAAGGATTAAAAAATAAAGGAAGGACTGAGAAACAAGATTGATTCAATGTCAAATCAGGCACAGAAAGAGAAATAGAAATGTAGAAAGAGAGAAAATTTACAACACAGAAGGAGGCCATTTGGCCCATCGTGTCTGTGCTGGCCAAAAAGATCTATCCGGTGTAATCTACTTGCCACCTCTTGATCTATATCCCTGTAGGTTATGGAATTTCAAGTCCACATCCAAATATCTTTTAAATGCAATGAGGATTCCTGCCTCAACCATCCTTTCAGGCAGTTAGTTCCTTTTTCCCACCATCCTCTGGGTGAAAAGATTTTCCCCAACTCTCCTCTAACCCTTCTGTCAATTACTTTAAACTTATACCCCCTGATTATTGACCTCTCCGCTAATGGAAATAGGTCCTTTCTATTCTCTCTATTTAGTCCCCTCATAATTTTATACACCTCAATTAAATCTCCCCTCAGCTTCCTTTGTTCCAAACAAAGCGGCACAGTGGCGCAGTGGTTAGCACCGCAGCCTCACAGCTCCAGCGACCCGGGTTCAATTCTGGGTACTGCCTGTGTGGAGTTTGCAAGTTCTCCCTGTGTCTGCGTGGGTTTTCTCCGGGTGCTCCGGTTTCCTCCCACAAGCCAAAAGACTTGCAGGTTGGTAGGTAAATTGGCCATTATAAATTGCCACTAGTATAGATAGGTGGTAGTGAAATATAGGGACAGGTGGGGATGTGGTAGGAATATGGGATTAGTGTAGCATTAGTATAAATGGGTGGTTGATGGTCGGCACAGACTCGGTGGGCCGAAGGGCCTGTTTCAGTGCTGTATCTCTAAACTAAATCTAAAAGCAAATCCAGCCTATCCAATCTTTACTCATAGGTAAGATCTCCATTCCTGGCAACATCCTCATTCATTCATTCGTTGGTGTCATCTTCTTCTCACAAGGTTGACTACCATGGATTTTCAGCTCTGTCTGTCCTCTGCTGTCCTTACACATTCTGCATAGGTCAACTGCATCCACTCCATTATATCTGTCATCTGTTTTCTTCTCTGCTTCCCTCTCCTATGTTTTCCATCAATCTTTTTGCAACAGTGGAGGAGTTGAGAGAGATGGTGGTGAGGTAAATCTGGATGTCATCAGCAGACGTGTGAAAACTAAAACTGTGTTTTCAGAGGATGTCGCCGAGAGCAGCATGTAGATGAGAAATAGGAGGGGGTCAAGGATTTATCCTTGGGGAACACCAGAGGTAACAGTGCAGGAGCAGGAAGAGAAGCCATTGCAGGTGATTCTTTGGCTATGATTAGATAGATAAGAATGGAACCAGGAAAGAGCAGTCCCACCCAGCTGGACGACAGTGGAGAGGGTTTGGAGGAGGATGGTGCGGTCAACCAAGTCAAAGGCTGTAGACAGATTGGGAAGGAGGAGGAGGGGAAAGTTTATTTTTGTCATAGCTACATAGGATGTCATTTGTGACTTTACTAAGAGCTGTTTCAGTACTGTGGCAGGGGCAGAAACCTGATTGGAGGGATTCAAATATGGAGCTCTGGGAAAGATGGGTGCAGATTTGGAAGGTGACAACACTTTCAAGGACTTTGGAGGAGAAAGAGAGGTTGGAGATGGGACAGTAGTTTGCAAGGACGATGGGTCAGGGTTGTTTTTTTTTGAGGAGAGGGGTGATGATAGCAGATTTAACGCAGAGAACGACAACACCTGAAGAGAGAACCATTAACAATATTGGCTAACAATGGGGACCAGGAAGGGAAGCTGGGTTTAGTGGGAATAGGGTCAAGGGAGCAGGAGGTGGGTCTCATGAACAAGATGAGCTTAGAGAGGGCATGAGGGGAGATAGGAGAGAAACTAGAGAAAGATGCAAGTTCAGGGCTAGGGCAGGGGGGAGCTTTAGAAGAAATTGGCCATTTGGACTAGTGGAAGAGAGGGATACAGCACAGGCAGCTGATTGGATGGTTTCGATCTTAGTGACAAAGAAGTCCGTGAGCTCATGGAGTTGAGGTGGACGTGACGGGGAGAGGGGTTTAAGAAGACGGTTTGCAGTAGAGAAAAGAAGCTGGGGTTTACCTTTGCATTCCAGGATGACCCTGGAATCGTGAGCAGGTTTAGCTGATGAGAGCAGGGCCCGATAGTCATTTAAGTGGTCCAGCCAGATCTGGCAGAGGATAGCTAAACCAGTTATCCAACATATTCTTTCAAGTCTGTGTACCTTGGACTTAAGGGAGTGGAGATGAGGGCTGTACCAGGGGAATGGCCAGGCTGAGAGAGAGTACTGGTTTTACTGGGGACTAGGGCATCAAAGGTGAAGGTGCATTAAGTAAATCAGTAGCTGCAGAAATGTTGTGGTAAAGGGAGGGCCAAAGGATAGAAAGTTGGGATTTTGAAAACGTAGTTGTGAGTGAATTGGAGGATTGTTTTTTTCCAGGGACTGATATAGAATGAGGTAGGGTAGGGTTTAAGTCTAAATCATTGATATATACCACTAAAAGCAAGGGACCTAGTACTCAGACCTATGGAACTCCCCTGGAAATAGCGTTCTAGTCACAAAAACACACGTCAACCATTACCCTTTGCTTCCTGCCACTGAGCCAATTTTGGATCTAACTTGCCACTTGCCCTTGGATGCCATGGGTTCTTACTTTTCTGACAAGTCTGTTACGTGGGACCTTATCAAAAGCCTTGCTAAAGTCTATGTAGATTATGTCAAATGAGCTACTGTCATTGACCTGCCTTATTACCTCCTCAAAAAATTCAATCAAGTTAGTCTAATCCATGCTGACTGTCCTTGATTAATTCATGCCTTTCTAAGTGACGATTTATACTGTCCCTCAGAATTTTTCCAATAATTTGCTCACCACCAAGGTTAGGCTGCCTGGCCTGTAATTACTCAGTCCATCCCTTCCTCCCTTTTTAAACAATGGTACAATGTTAGCTGTTCTCCACTCCTCTGGCACCACACCTGTAGTCAGAGAGGATTAGAAAATGATGGTCAGAACCTCTATTTCCTCCCTTGATTCTTTTAGTAGCCTAGGATACATTTCATCTGGGCCTGGTGATTTATCCAATTTCAAAGATGCTAAACCCCCTAATATTTCCTCTCTTGCTATGTTTATCCCATTCAAAGCTTCACACTCCTCCTCCATAACAACAATGTCTGCACCGTCCTCCTCTTTTCTGAAAGCAGTTACGAAGTATTCAGTAAGAACCATGCCCACATCTTGCGCCTCCACACACAAGTGACGTTTCTGGTCTCTAATTGACCCTATGCTTTCCTCTAGTCGTCCTCTTGCTGTTTATGTATTGTGAAACATATTTGGGTTTTCCTTGATTTTACTTGCCAATATTTTATCATACCCTCTCTTTGCTTTCCTAATTTTCTTTTTAATGTCACCCCTGCACTTTCTAAACTCCTCTCAGCTTTCTGCAGTTTTGAGCTCTTGGTAACGGACAGAAGCTTTCCTTTTTTGCTTTTACTCTGCATGCCTCTTGACATCCAAGGGGGTCTATATTTGGGAATCCCACCCTTTTTCTTTGTGGGAACATATTTTTTCAGAACCCTCTCTATCTCCTCCTTGAATGCCTCCCATTGCTCTGGCACTGATTTACCTTCACGTAGTGGTTTCCAGTTCACTTTTGCCAAATCACATTTCAGCTTAGTAAAATTGCATTTTCCCCAATTTGAAAGTTTAACTCATAGTCTATCTTTGTTCTTTTCCATAACTACACTAAATCTAATGGAATTATGAACTCTGCCACCAAAATGCTTTCCCACTGATATCCCTTCCACCTGACCAGCTTCATTTCCTAAAACTAGTTTCAGGACTGCTCCTTCTCTTGTTGGGCTTGCTATATACTGACAAAAATTGTTCTTCAGAATGCATTTGAAGAATTTTCTATACCTTTTTCACTGATTTTATTCTAATTAACACTAGGATAGTTGAAATTCCCTACTACTATTGACTTATTGTTTCTGCACTTTTCAGCAATTTGCCTGCAGATTTGTGCTTCTATCTCTGCCGGAAAGTTTGGGGGTCAATGGCATACTCTCCCAGCAGTGTGATTGCCCCTTTTTTGTTATTAATTTCAACACATATGGCCTCTTTTGATGACCCTACCAGCATATCATCCCTCCAAATGGCTGTGATTGTTTCTTTAACAGGTATTGTGGCTCCCCTCCTTTTTTGCATGGGGGTTGGGTGGGGGGGGGGATATCCCCTCCCTATCCCTGTAACCAGGAATGTTGAGCTGCCATTTATGCCCTTCTTTAAAAGAAAGAAGAAAGACTTGCATTTATATTGCGCTTTTTACGACCACTGGAAAATAAAAAGTCAGAAAGGAAAATAAAAAAATTACAAAAAAATTAAAATTTGTTAGTTTTTAAATCTCAAAACAATTCATAACCTGATGGAATGAGACTCCACAGAGTTGTTTACTTTCTGGGCATGAGAGGCTCATTGGCAGTTATTAACAATTATCATGTCATGAAAAGGTTACATTTGCTGTTAATCACTAGACTTAACTTTCTGTGGCGAGTTTAATGGGCAATTAATGTGCAAATGCAGCAACCTCATGAAATTCACAGGGAGGTTAAGTTCAAGATCCTGTTTAAGTGCAGCTAGTGGCAGAGCGACACCAATCAACTAGTCACTTGTGGCAATTTGCAATTCATGGGGATCTCTTCCTCACTATAAGTTGCTGGCCAATTTGCACATTAATAACAGAGTACGCCATTCAGACACTTATTTTTTCAACAAAATCTGGTCCATTGTCATTTATTTTTATTTGCATTGCATGAAAACAATGATCGGTTTCCACCAAGTATACTGAATTTGCTATAATAAAGGTTCCGAAGAAGGGTCACTGACCCGAAACGTTAACTCTGCTTCTCTTTTCACAGATGCTGCCAGACCTGCTGAGTGGTTCCAGCATTTCTTGTTTTTGTTTCAGATTTCCAGCATCCGCAGTATTTTGTTTTTATTATATTGAATTTGCTGCTGTTCCAATTATTGCTTATTCAGTACATTCATTAAAAAAGTTGACAATTGCTAAGTTTGAAATATAACTGAAATTTTATGTAAGTCAATGTTGAAATAATTTTGAAGCCATCACTGTAAAATGTAAAAATACTGAAGAAAGTGAATTAGAGAAAGAAATAGTCAAATAAGGTCAAGAAATAAGAAAATGTAGAGAAGGATGAAATCTACCCAATTTTCCATGTTTATTGTCTCACCTCTGCATTTCTGCCTTTCAGGATCCCAATGATAACCATCTGTACACTGCTGTAGGAACATAAGGACACAGGGAGGTTTCAAAGTGCAGCACTATTTTTGCATTAATAAGTAAATAACAATATTATGCAATATCGCAGGAAGAGTCCAAAAATAAGAGATGCCACTGACTATTCCAGTAATGTTTTCAGTGAGAAGCAACTTTTCAGATGTAAAAAAAGTGTCTTTAATTATAAACAACTAAATAAATATACCGTTGCAGATGAACACACTAAAAACAATAGTACATCACACCACACATTTAAGTCGTGTCAATGATGAATTGTTGTTAAGCCAATAGTCCTGAACTATCAGCATGCTCAGTTCTCCGAGGCATCTTACCGTAAATGTGATGGTTTCATCAGTTTCCTGTGAGCTTATGCTACGGAAAATAAATGCGACCAGCAGACACCATTGCAACATCTTGTATCTGGATAATAATAACATGCAACCTTTATAGCCATTAACAAAAACAAACACTAAAGCACTTTTCAGTTCATTTATATTTATCATGGTGAACATAAGGGGTTGTTTTGCACTAGTTTATTGGAATGAGTTCAAGTTTAAACTAACAATATTTTTACAAGTCTTGACAGGCAACAGAGCATTATAAAGGAGAAAAAAGTGTTTATGCTTTATAGATCCTTCTACATATGTTTTCAGTTAAATATATCTATTAATTTATAATGCATTAAGTATTTTCATAAACTTTATGTAATAACCTAGTGGTTTCAAAATAAGAAAATTCTCTCCATCGCTAAACACTTCATTTCCCATATATCTTTATTGTCTTATTCACATACTTTTTAAAACCCTGTACACATAAAAATCTATTACAATAGTTCAAATTACATATTATGAGGTTACTAAATAGCCTAAATTGAAAATGAACAAGCATAAAGTTAGAAAGCAGTTATATATGCTGAGGTCCAGAATTTAGTTTTAGTTATCTTTTTATTTATAGAGCAGCATATACATACATTGACGTTACCTTTAAAGAACAGCAGGTCTTCACAACTTTTTAAAATTCTCCTGGTCGACTTTTGGCTTTTTAAAAAATCACTTGCTGGAAGAGCAGTGTTGAGTGTGTGAGTTGCAGTGGTTTGTGGAGAGGTTGTGAGGAGGTTGTGCGGTAGTTGTGTTGCTCCCTCTGCAGGTTCACAGGATAACCACAGACCCCGAATTAAAAACAGAAGAGCGAACAAACCCTTGAGGAACAGTTCAAGGGGAGTGTCACTACAACTGCAGCACCTTCCGGTGGTGGTGTTGCTCTGCAGCCATACAACGAAGGCAGGTTGGACTATCAGTCAATGTTCTGTAATGGACCAGTCATACCACAGCCAAATAAGATTGTATCTAATAGTTACAGACAAACGGTTACTTGGGAATGGAGCAACTGACTGCGAAGTAAAATGCTTTTCCAGATCTAAAGATTTCATCATCTGCAGTTGGTACAAAACATAAATAGAAAAATAAAGCAATTTTCAACTTGTGTGGCATTTTCCAATATTTTGAATCAAACTAGTGCACATGAAAACTAACCCTACAAGGCAGTTTACTAAACTATTAAACAACACAGACTTTTTTAAATAATTGAAAACCAGAATGAAACAAAAATTATGCGACAATGATTGTGAGTGGACAAGTTTTCACAAGTTCATTAAAGGGCCCAGGTCAGTGTTAGCAGCTCTGAAATGGCCTCTGTTTGCACTGCTTCTAAATTCTGAGAGCCAAAAACAACACACAACACGAGCACAGCGTGTGGATGATTTACGACGGGAACCTTTGGCTGACGTGTCCGTGGGGGTCATCCAAGCAATGAATAAAGAAAAACACAAATAAACACATGGTGAGCTCAACAATATTTGTCACCAGACCTCCCCGCGCCCCCACAAGGCAGCTTGAAGACTTTCTGACAAGTGGCGCGAGCTCCTGGGTCAGCGTTCTTATTTGCAGTGATGAATATGCATTTTTTTTAAAGCGGAGGGAAATATGGATGTTCCAGTCAGTAAAACAGAGGGTGACACAGGGGGAGATGTTGGGGTATCTAACGAACTTCCTTACAGGTGATCTATACTGTCTCACATATTTCGTTTTATATACCTCATGATTATTTGATGAAACTGTACCTGTGTCTGTTACTGTACCAAAATATCCCACGCTTCATTCATTTCCCTGGACTGGCGATCTCTGACTGTCGCTGTTTTTACTGTAAGAAAACCCCTCATTATTTTCGATGGTTTGACCTTAATGAGTGTGGTTTATAGATGAACTGTTGGTATTGGAGTACAACGTAAATAGAAGAGGCTAATCTTGCCCATTATCAAAATATGAAAATGTTTGGAATATAGATCAAGTCAGATAGATTGGCGTGGGAAAGGACTGAGGTGTTGAAAATCGATGAGTGAACATATTACAGAGAATTTTTTTTCCCAGAGAATGCATGTTGAATAAGAATAACATGGAACGCCATAGAGTGATGCCAAACTAATAACTTGCGAACAGTGGGTTTCCCTGTGTTGTATTTAACACACAACATAAGATTTGTCAGTTCTGGTATAATTTCAAAACAAGCACACAGACTTCCATCTAGTGGCCACTACGGGTCAAATGATTTCTCTCATATTATCATAACACATAAATTATGTCAAATACCAGTGGTACATCAGTCATGTACACCTCATCTAGGTGTCAGAAACACATTGAATCAAAAGTACAGCAGTAATGGAAACATTTAAAGTACATGCATAAAAAAAGTTGAATCTAAAAAGATAAAACACGCAAGTAGAGAGCCATAGGAGATGAAAAAATCAGTGGTAAAAGTATAACAATTTGTAGTTTAAAACAATAATGTTGAATATGTCAAGTGTGTAAGTGCATATCTGAACAAAGTAAGTAGAAGGTTAATGAACGTTCTTCAAATTGCCTGAATAGTTTGATGAAGAAGGAAAAAAAAGAAAAATACAAAACAAAATATACGAACGCTACAGACGAGGTGGGGGGGGGGGGGGGTGGGGGAGTATTAGGTCCAGTGGATCTCATGTCAATTGACATTAGGAATGGGTTGCATTGTGAGCCTTCTAATGGCTGAAAGATGTTAAATCCTAAAGGGGTCAGAATGCTGCCTAAATATTCCCTATCGGAAATGAAGTTTGTCCTGATAACATTTCCGTATATTAGAGCAGCGATTACATTTTTACAGTACTTACTTGGCTGTGAAGAGCTTTGAGGATCCTAAGGATGAGAAAGACACGATTTAAATGTAGGATCTTGCTGTCCCTTGACAATGGCAGTGTGCTGCCCCAATTTTTTATGGCACTGTTGTGCCTCTACAGGCACAGGATGGCAACCACAAGTACATACGACACCATATCCCTGTGATTTTGGGCCAGATCAATGGCCAGGCACCCTATTGCAATTCTACCGTTAAAGGTCCACAGAATTTCAGGTGCACTATATATATTCTAAATTTTTCAATTGAGACGATATAACAACATCTAATTTATGTATTACACCCATCATCCTATAGCATTTTGAAGGCATGGTGGGAGTGCTTGATAAGTTAGGGGAAGTTAAGAATGACAAACTCCCTACGTTATTTTGAAGGAGAGAAAATTAGTGGATGCTGGCTATCCTCATGGTAGAATTACAAAGCTTTGTTTGACAGAGTGCAAAAAGATTTGATGAATATACATTTTTGTGCAGATATCAGGTTTAACCAGCAGCACATGGGCAAATATTATTTGCTTTAGGGTTTCTCCAGCTCAGTTTGACTTCCAAAATGGCCCAGGTGTTACATCGTCAAATAGCATCAGAGCCACCTGATGTGATACACTCAGAGCTCACAGTGAATAGCTGAACACACATTAGTTATCCCTCACCATGAAGGGTGCAGCAAAGGCAGTGATTTTACAATTCATCTGTTCGTGTAAAGCTATGGCTTTGCAGAATTCCCTTTCTCAATCTATTGTGGCTCCTGTTTCTGACAGTTCTTTTCAGCTTTAAGAGATGAATAGCTATTTGTTGAATAACTAATTGCAATGGTACAATGAATCCCAAAGTTCATACAGCGATCTACTCTGAACACCATACTTCCCCTGAGTACCTAAATTTGTCCTTCTATCACCTATACTAGTGCTACAGCTAAGTGGAGTTAAATCCTTTCATATGAAGTAGTAGATGCACCAGATAATAGCTACGTATATTGTTACAGTCAAGTGAGGCGGGGTTGAAGGATTTCCTCTTTTCCCCCTTCTTGTTTGACCACAACAGATTTAATTCTTTATTAAAGTGGATGTACTGGCCAATTCAGTAGGTGTTTGATTACTTATTTGCTATGATCATAATAAGAACAGGTTTTCTTGAGATAACAAAGAAGGATGTTAACTTTATTGTACCTAAACCGAACTAATAAAATATTAAACAACACACCAACTTACACTCTCACACATACACACTAGAGGTTTACACACACACACAAATAGGATACAGAATCGGGAAAGGTAGATTGGTTGAGTTAGAGTCCATAAAAAAGGTATATTGTCTGTGGAGTTTGATGATTCGGCTGGCTTCTAGATGAATTCAGTGGTCCTGAGGCTTTTAGTTTAAGGAGGTAGATGACTGGTTCAGTGAATCTCTTGGGAGATGGGGTTGTGGATGATGTCTTCCAACGAGGTTTCTGATTGTAGCCAAAGGTGGTCAGTCAACAAGCAGGATTTGAAAGCTTTCAAGTTGGAATGCAGAGAGAGAGGGACCTTTACTTAAGCTCTGCTCATGTCAGAGTCCAGTTGCTTCTCCTTTGCTACAGAGAAAACACCAGCTTAAAGCCACAGATGGAGAAGAGCTTGTCACATTACAGTCACTCAGTGATTCAAACATAGCAATTAGCAGTATTTCTCTGCTTGCTGAATAGAACAGGTAGTTCCTTTAAATTTCCTGGGTCTTGGTTCTTGCTGAGAAATGCACAGACATTTCGTCTCCCTCCTCACAGTCCTTTGCAATGTAGGATACGGTGTAGCAAACTAGGTGATCATCCTAAGCTGCCAGCAGTCATCCTGTTTTAAATGTTCTTTTTAAATTTCTTCAAAAAAATATAAATTCAGATCTCCAGTCTGTGGACCAAAGAAATTTATCATTCAACAAAACGCATTGGCGTAACAATATATAAAAAAGTCTAGTCCAAAATGCTGGAAAAATACAGCACATATCGGGCTGAATTTTAACAGCCTGTCGGGGTGCCAGTGGTGGCACCGGATGAGGGTGGCGTCACCGCAGGTCATGTGCGTGGCCGGCCAACTGCGATCACATGGTGGCTGGCGCATTTGAATGCAGGAAGCTCAGGGCCCATTCCATTAGAGGATGGGGGAGGGTAATGAGATGCAGATGGTGTCATCAACTGAGATGAATGCAGGTGCTGGCGCCATATTTAAAACACTGCCAGCCCTCCTTAAACTGCTGTTTCACTGAGTGAGTTTGCTGCTGCTTTGCCTTTGTGCTGATGTGCTGCTGACTGGAGACCCTGTGCTGCTGTGCTGCTGACCAAGGCCTCATGAGGCCAGGAGCTGACCAAAAGCCAAGAGGGACCATGTCAGGTGGCCCCATGGTTCAGCGATGACTCCCTGCAGATTCTCCTCCAGGCTGTAAGGGAAAGGTGGGAGCTCCTCTTCCCAAGGGACAGCAGGTAGAGACCTTCCTGCCTGACTAAGCAAGCCTCGATGGAGATCACAAAGGAGGTCAGCAGCCATGCGGTCACCCCCCAAAACTGGGTCCACTGCCACAATGATCTCCTTCAGTCCGCCAAGTTGAGTCCTCCATACCCATTCCATTTTTGGGGTTTGCTTGTGGCCATGTGGGAGGGAGCATGGCATGGTCAGGGAGTCACTGCCAGAGGGGTGGCAAAGGATTGAGGTGACAGAGATCATTTCAGATACATGGCTGCATCTCCAAGACAGCCAGCCTTCTGTCTTGGCTTGTCCCTGCATGTTCCTTGAGAGCGGACAGGCGGAGGAGGCATTTGGCTGCTCCCATCAGGGGCCAAAGGGCTGCCACCAGAACAAGGGTCCTGCTGTTTTCCATGGAAAGATTAACAGTGTCCCTCTTTTCACTCACAGGAGAAAATGGCCCACAACACTGGGGAAAGGATGAAGACTGGAAGTGGGATCCTGGACATCTGAGAACTGAACCCGGCAGAGGAGGCCCTGGAACAGCGGGCTCACAGGCCGGCCGATCCATAGTAGACGAATAAACTGTAGTGCCCACCCAAGAGAGTGAGGATGCATTCTGTTCATGTGCCCACCACTGCCCTTCTAGAGAGGCACATCACGCATGGTTGGCATGGGCAGATCCATGCAGTAGAACCCCTAATTTTCTCAGGCAAGTCGCGGCATCTCGGAGGCAAAATCATCTGCTGGTGCCAATGGAATCCCGTTGTCCTCTGAGTACGAGGAGGAGAAATCCTCAGAGGGTGCACCATCACACTGTTCCCCTGCACCCTTCACCAGTGCAGATACTCTCATGTGTATGCACTCGGACTTAGATGCGAGCACCCACACACACGTCTGAGCAGCTGACAGAGGCTGTGACAGGTAAGATCACTGACAGTTAGAGGACTGTGCATGACCAGGGGCATGCTGAATGCCAGGCTGATGACGAGCCTCTGGTCATGCTGGAGTTGCAGAAAGAGGTAAGGGAACATCTGGCGGAGCAGATAATGGAGGAGTCCATCCATGCCATGAGTGCTGGCATTTCTCAGACATATGAGCACATGGCTTCCTCCATCGAGAGGTTGGTGACCCTCCTGGAGAGCCAGATCCTGGAGTTGAGCGCAGACCTGCACACCGTCGCCTTGGCCATGAGCTCAACACAGCAGTGGCAAGTTGAGAGGGGGATGGGATGCCCAGTGTTTTCTCCAGGTCCTCGTCTGTCTGTGGTCAGCAGAGAGGTTCAAGTGCACCTTGAAAGGGAGGAGAGGCTGGCCTCCATATCTGGAGGCTCCCCTCAGGGTACTCTAAGTGTGGACAGCAGCTCCTCAGCCGCTCCGCCAATGACCCAGCTCCAGTACCTGCAATGACTGTGGAGGCTCCTGCACCAGGGCAGGAACTCCTCAGGCCCTCCAGGCCTCAGGCAGCCAGACGATATTCACCAAAGTCATCCCAGGCCAAGGGGCAGCACGTTCAGCAGCCTGCCTCCACCTCAACTGCTAGTGCAGGGAGAGCACTTCATAGAAGCTCATGGAAGTGTGTGAAGTACAGCACTTAGACACACTTGGGGTTTCACAGATGTGTGCAACTTTATCTTGTTATTGGGTATTATAACATTTAAATAAACGGAGGTCACTTTCATTGCTGAGAATCTCTCAGGTTTTCCCTGCTGTCCTGTCAGATGCCACCTCATGTCTGCTACCTCAATGGGCTGCCAGTGCAGGGGCAGGCTGTGTATAGTCACAATCTCAGCTCTGTGCATGTGTTAGCTGAGTCTGGGTGCAAGGCACGGGAGTGCAACAGGAAAGAGGTGACATGTGGATAAGGATTTATCGAGTTCATGTGGAATGGGCATCATGGTGGCTGCAACCTGTCTGCACCCATTCCTGCCATGAGGTCTGCAACCCCTCTGTGTTCACACTTGCCACAAGGGCCGTACCACTGTTGGGCAATGACTGCCTCACTCCCTCCCCCCCACCCCTCCCTTTCCCCTTTCTGCATTCATCCAATGCTCCCCATGGCCATGCCTTGGTGTTGCCACCTTTAAATGACCAGGGATCTGAAGGCATGTGATCTCTGTGCGCTGTTCACTAAATTGGGAACCCCCATAAAATCTGAGTCAGGCCAATGAAAATACATGTAAAACACCTGTTCAGCAATTGTAATTGCAGTCCCACTATGTCGCTGCGGACAAAATCCGGAACAGACGTCACAACGTTGGGTTTCCGGACAAAGGCGACCCCTCCAAATTTCCCCCCCTCCTCCCCACCAACACCTCCAGTGTCACTCCTGCTAGCTGGTAAAATCCAGCCCATCATATCAAAATCCAGCATTTTCTGGGAGAAAGGGAAGCTTGACCCTTGGATTCCTTGATGAAAATCAAATCACCTACCTGAACTACAGTATACCCATCTCTAAAAATGTCACTGCGCCATTGAGATCAAAGGAAACCTCATTAAAGTACCCAAGCTATAATACCTTCGAGTATGGCAAGAAAGTAGGACCAGAGGACACTAATAATAATCAGTGAAAATAATTTAAAACAGATACCAAAGCAGGTGTTCTTCAGAGAATGAAAATGTTTTCAGTAAGGAAAATAATAGAGGCAAAAACATTGGCTTTACTCAAACTACAAGTAGATGCCATAATGAAAGAGTTTTTATATGACATGGATGAACTTTGATACACAAAATGGGTTTTTGTCATCTTTCTGTTTTCTTGTTTTTGTGTGGATGTCACAGAAACTACAAATAGGAATGAAGATAAAATAAATATGTTAACACCTGCCTTAAGTTGGCAATGGCAGGAATTCGGTGCAAGTACCATTGCCCATTGGAAAATTTCCTTTCAGGTTATTCAGAATACAATTGATGTCGAGATGGGAGTGAATTAGAGGGATGAGCTTTGGAATCCTAGGATGGTTACAGCATAGGAGGAGGTCATTTGGCCCAGCAAGCTTGTGTCATCTCCCAGAGGAACCATCATCCTCACCAGTGTTCATAACTGAATACTGGTTAGAGAATGAGCTGCACTCAGTAGATTCCTGTACGTCCAGCCTGGTCCTCCATGACTGTCCCATTCCCTCTCTGCCTGCACACTCTTAAGCTGTGAGATGACCACCTCTGAAATGTGCTATCCACAAAACTCTCAGCCTCGCAGATGCACCACGGTGATGCCAGCTGCTGCTCAAACGTCAAAACTCGGAGCTCGAACTGCTCAAGCTGATGACACTTCCTGCACATGTGGTTGTCCAGGGCATGAGAAGCATCTTGGAGTTCCCACATGAAATAGGATGTGCACTCCATGGGATTGAAGTGCTGTACCATGCCTCTGTTTATTAGATTATTAACTAATCTAACAGAAATAAATTTAAGACTTAAAAAAAAACACTCAGCAGCTACTCACCAATCAGCTCCTTCACTGTACTGAAATTACTTTAGGTGTTTTTTTTTACCTCTGTCCTTAACATCTGGGCTCTCTGATTCAACTTAGTTTTTTTTCGGTTTTAAACTAACTTCTTGATCTAGATTAAGTTAAATATAGGTTAACTTAAATGCTTTACTTAACTCTTATTATCTATATATCTTAGATTTTATTTTAATGAAACATTTGGAAACATTAATGCTACTATCCCTCTTCAGTTAATTTTGATGGGTTGAATAATTTTTCCTGTCTCTTAGTTACTACTTATTTATTTACTTATTTTTTGACTTTTTGTTTTGTTCTGCTCTTCTTATGTGCATTGCTCGAATGTGAGAAAAACAATACAGGCCTAGTTTGATCTAGGGCTTTCTGAGTCATAGAGTCAGAGTCAGAACGGCACTTCTGGTAATAGAAGTTGTGCTGAGCAAGATTTTCAAGTGGTCCCAGTGTTCTCATTTTGCTGCAAATGAACTGTAACAACTGGCAAAGCATTTCGTATTTTAAAAGCTTGATGGATGAGAGGAGAAAAAGCTGGCATCACTACAAAAAAAAGGAAGGCTGGTGACCATACCATTTGGTAAAGTTGCCAATATCAATGCCTTGATGACCAAAATGGTCTCCCTTTTGGCATGAACTATTGAGTTCCGAATGAGTAAGCTATAAACAAATATTCTGTCGTGGTACAGGCATAGCATTAATGACAATGGAATCTTTCTCTCATTTTAACAGTTTTTGCTAAGGTAGAGACCAAAATGTTGTAACTCTGACAATTCCAGTATAAAATTGACAGGAACAGAAACATTCTTTCATTTTTTTCATGGACTTTCATAGGAGGCTCAGGTAAATTTTTTTTTTACTTTTTAAAGGCTCCTTATGGGCATATTGGTGTCAGCCATAGCTCAGCTGGTAGCACTGTTGTCTCTGGGTTCAAGTTCCACTCCAGAACAGCTGCATTGTCGGAGGTGCTGTATTTCGGGTCATCTGCTGTCTCAGATGGGTGTAAAAAATCCCATGGTATTATTTCAAAGAAGAGCAGGAGAGTAATGCCTTGTGTGCTGGCCAATATTTATCCCTCAATCAACATCACACTAACAGACTATCTGCTCAGTATCACATTGCTGTTTGTGGACCCTTGCTGGGCTAAATTTAATGAGCCCGCCTCTGATCCTGGTGGCGGGCCTGGTAAATGGTGCAGTTCCCGTCCGTCATGTGGGCACCTGCCCCACCACAATTATGCGGTGGGTGCCAATTTTGCATAGTGGAGGTGCGGGTCCCCCCAATCACATAGCAGGGGTGGGAGGCGATTCATTGATTATGGCCTCAGATGACTCTGGAGCAGGTTCTGGCACCATATTTGCCCTGCATTCATTCTTGTCCTGGATACGGTGTAGCTTACAAGTCTGTCCTACTGGGTTCTGTATCTCTCCACCCCACTGAGGAAGGCAGAAGACAATGTCAGAACAAAGACACAGTGTGGCCCCACGGTTCAGTGATGCCTCGCTGCAGATTCTCCTCCAGGCTGCAAGAGGAAGGCGGGAGGTTCTCTTCCCCCATGATGGCAAGAACAGGTCCTCCTGCCTGACCAAGCAAGCCTGGATGAAGATCGCAGTGGAGGTTACCAACTGTGGATTCACACAGTGCAACTGGGTCCAGTTCAGGAAAAGGGTCAATGACCTACTGCGTTCTGCCAAGGTGAGTGCTCCATACCAGTCGCTTTCTTGAGGATTGCATGTGGTTACGCGGGAGGATGACAGTGACCTCGTGTTGCCTGAGTGCCTACAGTTCTGTCTCTTCCTGACAGATGCATGGATGTTTCTCGGCCACAGGTCCCCTTCCTTTATAGCTCACCCCCTTAACTCCCATGACAGTGAGTGTTGGCATGAGAGAGATCAGATTCCCCAGTAGAGGTTGAGGGGCTGAAAAGAGCTGAACTGTCATGTTGATCTCTGTGCCATTCTCTACCATCTTTATCTTTCCTCTTGCAGGACTAGAGGGCCCATAATACGAGGGAGATGTCCCAGACAGGCAGAGAAATCCCAGAGTTACATCCACTGACCTCCGCTGAGAAAGAGGCCTTGGAGCTGGTGGGTACCCAGGGCAGCTGCGGCAGTAAGATTGGAGTCTCTGCACAAGACAGTGAGGATTGTCTCCTGTTGGCATACACATCAATGTTGGAGACCCACATAACGCTTGTTAGACATCAGGAGAACTGCACAGCCTAACCCACATATGTCTGCGTTCTCTCATGCAGGTAGCCATTCGCAGGGGTCCACTACCACTGGGTAACAGGTTTCCACCTCTGAGGAGGAGGACAACTCAGAGGATACACTGTCCCCTGACTCTCTTGCACCTTCCACCAACGCAGATACTTTCACCTTGGTGGGTACCCGCTTGGTTTTAGAATCAGGGTCACAAATTGGTGAGAGCACCACACACACATATGTGAGCAGCTGACAGAGGCTGTGACAGCCGAGGCCACTGACAGTTCGGGGGACTGTGGGTGGCCAGATTCTTGCTGAGCCCCAGGATGGTGACGAACCTTTGGTGTTGACAGCACTGAGCATGCTGGAGTTGCAGAGAGGGATAGGACAAAATCTGGTGGAGATACCAGAGGCCATGCACAGCCATGGGCGGATGATGGAGGCGTCCATCCATGCCCTGACAGCCGCCATGTCTCAGACCTGTGAGCGCATGGCTTCCTCCAGCGAGAGGTCGGCAACCCTCATGGGGAGCCAGATCACACAGATCCGTGCAGACCTGTACACCATCGCCTTGGCCATGAGTTTGACGCAGCAGTGGCAAGATGAGAGAAGGAACAGGAGCCCAGATAATTCTACAGCTTCTGGTTCTTCTCTGGTGAGCAGGGAGGCTTAAGAGAGTCTTCAAAGGGAGAAGGAGATGCTGACAGCCACATCTGAGGGCTCCTCTCAAGGTTCTCTTAGTGTGCCATTCGGCTCTTTAGCCCCTCCACCAGTGAGCCCGGCTCCAGCAGCCACAATGCCTGAGGAGAGCCCTGCACCAGTCCAAGACACCCCCAGACAACCAGGGCCTTCCAGGCCTCAGGCAGCCAAAGAACACTTTCCAAAGTCATTGCAAGCCAAGGGACAGCCTGATCAGCAGCCTGCCTCCGGCCTAGCTGCTGCCGCAGGGATCACACCATGTAGGAGCACTCACAAACTGATTAAAAGAGCACATGGCCACACAGATGCTTTAGGAATGAGTTAAACAATTAAATGATCCTTTGTTCAAATCTTTAGGCTTCATTGTCTGAAAGCCACATGCCTGCCTTAATTGTGGATGTAGACCTCACCCTTTCCCCTTAGGGCTATGCCATTGTAACCACTGCCCTCATTAACATGCCAATGTGATGAGAGCTGTCGGTAGCAGATGGTCTCCCATGGGCACTAGCAAACTTGCACTTGCAGGACAGGGACCACAAATGGAAAGGACACGACAGAGCTTAGGCATTAAGGTGAGCCTTTATTTCACTCTCTGTGAATGGACACCAGGATGGCTGCAAACAAGTCGTTGCGAGGTTGTCTGTTGCCTCCTTCCCGCATAGCTGTACCCGTCTGGCATCCTGCCTTCGCACCTGAGAATGTGCCATTTCTATTGGCGTAGTCGTTCATGGACCTCAGTTCCTATCCTTGATGATGGCCCAACCTCTATTCCAGCTGTGTAATCACACAGACCAATCACACAGCTGTTTTCCCACCTGAGACTGACCTCTCCCAGCCCTCCAGACAAACAATTCACCCCCTTGTAGAGCTCCTGTTACCCTGGACCCTTTGCAGAGCCTGCACCAATACCCCCCCTCTTCCCCTAGGCTGCAGTCCTCAAGGCTGCCTACCTGTTGCGCCAATGTGCCCTGTTGCCTTCATGCTGTCAGGTTTCACTGGTTGTGAAACTGGAGGCACGTCAGTGTCACCCGCGGTTCACAGAATTGGTCATCGCTCAGTAAGTCGCTTATAATGATATTCAGATACATTTAAATCAGCATTTTAGCAATTGAAAATAGGTTCCTATCGCGTTGCAGCGAGAGTTTCGCCATTGTGATTTCCCGCAACTGACAAAATCCGGAACCAATGTCACGACACCGAATTTCTGGGCGTACTGCTGCGTTGCGATTCTCTGGCACCCCCCCCACCCCCCTCAACCCCTCACCCCCATCCCAGCCACTGCCGCCTATCCCACCCTCGATGGCTGCACAAAATCCAGCCTGCTGTGTTCAAGTTAGCTGCGTGTTTCCTATATTACAACAGTGTCTACACTTTAAAAGTACTTCATTTCCTGTCAAGTTGTTAGAGACTTCTGGTGGTTGTGAAAAGCTCTATATAGGAACATAAAAAATAGTAACAGGAGTCGGCCATTTGGCCCCTGGAGCCTGCTGTGCCATTCAATTAGATCATGGCTGATTTTCTACCTCAATGCTTTTTTCCCACATTATCCCCATATCCATTGACTTCTTTAATATCTAGAAATCTATCGATCTCTGTCGTGAGTATACTCAGTGACTGAGCCTCTACAGCCCTCTGGGGTAGTGAATTCCAAAGATTCACCACCCATTAAGTGAAGAAATCCCTCCTCATCTCAGTCCTAAATGGCCTATCTCTTATTCTGGGATTGTGTCCCCTAGTTCAGGATGTCCCTAGTCAGGGGAAACATTCTTCCTGCATCCACCCTGTCAAGCCCTGTAAGAATTTTGTATGCTTCAATGAGATCACCTTTCATTCTTCTAAACTCTAGAGAATATAGGTCCAGTCTCCTCAATCTCTTCTCATAGGACAACCCCGCCATCCCAGGGATCAATCTGGTGAACCTTTGTTCCACTCTTTCTATGGCAAGTATATCCTTCCTTTGGTAAGGAGACCAAAACTGTGCACAATACTCCAGGTGCTGTCTCAACAAGGCTCTATACAATTGCAGCAAAACCTTTACTGCTGTACTCCAAGCATCTTGCAATAAAGGCCAACATACCATTTGCCTTCCTAATTGCTTGCTGCACTTGCATGTTAGCTTTCAGTGACTTATGAACAAGGACACCCAGGTCCCTTTGGACATCAACACTCCCCAATCCCACACTATTTAAGAAATACTCTGCATTACTATTATTCCTACCAATGTGGATAACTTCACATTTTTCCACATTATATTTCATCTGCCATGTTCTTGCCCACTCACTTAGCCTGTCTAAACCCCCTTGAAGCCTCTTTGCATCCTCTTCATAACTCACATTCCTACCTAGTTTTGTGTCATCAGCAAACTTGGAAATATTACAGTTGGTTCCCACATCCAAATCATTGATAGAGAGTGTGAATAGCTGGGACCCAAGCAATGATCCTTGTAGTACCCCACTAGTCACAGCCTTCCAACCTGAGAATGACCCGTTTATTCCTACTCTCTGTTTTCTGTCCGTTAACCAATTCTCAATCCATACCAGTATATTTCCCCCAATTCCATGTGCTCTAATTTTGCTTACTAACTTCCTGTGTGGGACCTTATTGAAAGCCTTCTGAAAATCCAAGTATGCCACATCCACTGGTTTCCTTTATCTGTGCTACAAGTAACATCTTCAAAAAACTCCAATATTTGGCAAACATGATTTCCCTTTCATAAATCCATGTTGACTCTGCCCAATCCAATCATTATTTTCTAAGTGTCCAGTTATCACATCCTTTATCATAGATTCTAGCACTTTCCCTACTACTGATGTCAGGCTAACAGTTCTGTAGTTCCCCTTTTTCTCCCTCCCTCCTTTCTTAAATAGTGGGGTTACATTTGCTACCTTCCAATCTGCAGGAACCATTCAAGAATCTATAGAATTTTGGAAGATGACCACCAACGCTCTGGGATGCAGATCATCTGGTCCAAGAGATTTATCAACCTTTAATCCAGTTAATATTTTGAGCACTACCTCTTTATTAATACTAATTTTTTTCAGTTCCTCATTATGCAAGACTCTTAACAGGGGGTCTCACTTCCCTGAAAGATCCTGACCCCGTACTGAGTATCAATGGCACGAAACAAACTTTGGATAGAATTTCCACTTTATGTGGAACACCTTTATTAACTCACCAAGCAATAGTATATACTTACAACACCAGTTGCTTAGTAGACCCATGTACAGAAACTCATTCCCGGGTGGTCAGATCCGCTGAACGATATCTTCTGCATAACTTCCTCTGACTGACAAGCCACACTTTCTGGCTGCAACAACAATGTCCTTGTGAGCTGTGGCTTTATACCCCTTTCTGACCCTGGTGCCTCGATATATAAGGTAATGTTTTGAATTGGGTCATCTGATTGGTTTTCAGTGCCTTATCATTCCCACCCTGGCGATGCAAGACCACCTGCATGTGGTCATGTCAATGCTCTCAGCAGGGGGAGTTCTTAGGTGCATACCACCCGTGGATGTGACATCTGCATCTTGATAAGGCAAGAAGGAAACCATTCACATATATTTCAAAAGGCCATTGTTCATGACAGTGATTGTAGACAGGCTGTTTGATGTTCTAACAGACCAGGCTACCACATCAGTGGCATGTCCTGATTTGTCTGTGTGTATGTGTATGTAGGGATCCTTGTTCAGTTATGGTGTCTTTTATTTTTAAAAAGTCCAATATGAACCCCAGTGTTGATACCTTTGGTCAGAATTCTTCTCCCTTCGTCCCGATGTCCTTCGCCTCTGTTAGCGGGAATGAATCTGGAAGAATCACTCGACACTCAGGTCTGCTTCAAACGTCAAACAGTTTATTAAGTTACGCCGGTGGGGAGCAGGTCACTGGGCAATCCAGATTCCTCTCCACTGAACAAAGGAAAATCATCAAAACTTATACAGTTTCAAACAGCCCATCCCGGCTGTACACGGTCCAATCATAGTGATGATAAATTATATACATTGATTAGTAGAACCAATGAAATGGGTTACTAGACATTGGGGGACTGCGTGGTCAGCTCGTGCTCTTGGACAGCTAGGGGTTACTCATGCGTACATGATGTCTTCCAGATCCCCTGCTTCACCGTCCTTGGGCCTTATGTATACATAACATCTTATTTTAACCTTGTTGCAGGCGGGTGACTTTGTCAGCATTCCATCTTTGTCGACATTTGATAAGGGCATCGGCTAGAGGCCACTTGATTAGACTCTGCTGAATTTATGTGAATCATCCCTTGTAAGGAATGTGGTCAAGTTAGCTGAGTCCCATGATGCCTTGCAAACATTTCATTGCTCGCTAGAATTATATGTTATTAGTTATTCACATAGTATTTATTTCAGGTGCCTCTGCCCTGGGAATACACTTCAACAGCCTCCATGTTTTTACCACCTGGTGAGCTCCACACGCTGGTCCACACCACAACTGATTACATTTTACTTATGAACAGAAATGCAGGAGATATTAACAAATGCCTCACAGCATAACAAAAATACAATGGATATCCAAATGCTTTACAATTTTCACAGGTCCCTTGGTTCCCCAGTATTTCTGAGATTTTCTGTATCTTCCTCTGTGAAGACAGACACAAAGTAATTGTTTAGTTTTTCTGCCATTTCCCTATTCTCCATTATAAATTATCCTATCTCTGCCTGTAATGGACCCACATTTGTCTTTACTAATCTTTTCCTTTTCACATACCTAAAGAAGCTTTTAAAGTCTACCTTTATGTTTCTTGCTAGCTTGCATTCATATTCTCTTTTCTCTTTATCAATTTCTTGGTCATCCTTTGCTGGATTCTAAATTGCTCCCAATCCTCAGGCTTACCACCTTTTCTGGCGACCTTATAAGCCACTTCCTTTGATCTAATGTAATCTTTAACTTCTTTTGTTAGCCATGGTTGATTCATCTTTCCTGTTGGGTTTTTGTGCCTTGGAGGAATGTATATTTGTTGCAGATCATGTAATATTTCATTAAATACCAATGAATGTTTGTCTACCATCAAATCTTTTAGGGTATTTTCCCAATTCATCATAGTCAACTTGCCCCTCAAACCTTCATAGTTTCCTTTTTTCAGATTTAAGACCCTAGTTTCAGAACAAACTATATGACTTTCAAAATTAATGCAAAATTCTATCATATTATGGTCACAATTTCCCAAAGGCTCCTTTACAGCAAGGTTATTAATGAGCTCTTTCTCATTACATAATACTAAATCTAAAATAGCCTGATCCCTAGTTGGTTCTTCAATGTACTGCTCCAGAAATCCATCTCGTACACCTTCCAGGAATTCATCCTCCACAGCATTAGTGCTGATTAGATTTACCCAGTCTGTATGTAAATTGAAGTCTTCCATTATTACTGTATTACCCATGTTACATGCACCTCTAATTTCCTGATTTATATTGTGCCAACATTAACACAACTCTTTGGTGGCCTCTAAACAACTCCCACCAATGTTTGCTGCTGCTTGCTGTTTCTTAGCTCCACCCAACTGATTCTGCATCTTGATCCTTCGATCTAAGATCCTCTCTCACTGATGAATTGATCTCATCCCTTATTAAGAGCGCTACCCCACCTCCTTTTCCTTTTTGTCTATCCTTCCTAAATGACGAAAATCCTTGAATATTCAGCCCCCAGTCTTGGTCACCCTGTAACCACATCCCTGTAATGGCAATTAAATAATACCCATTTACCTTTATTTGTGCCTTCAAGTCATCTGCCTTGTTGTGAATGCTGCATACATTCAGATAGAGTGCCCTTAACTTTGTCTTTTTAACATTATTCCACATTCTGATCCAATTGATGCTTGCCTTTGCTTCATCTGTCTTCTAATTTCACTTACTACTTTTCTACTTCCTGTTACCAGTTTCGCTTCCTTCCAATTTGAGCTCCCTCTTCGGTTGCCAGCCCCCTGCCAATTTAGTTTAAACCTTCCCCAACAGTACTAGCAAATCTCCCTGCAAGCTTGTTAGTCCTGGTCCTGTTAAGGTGCAACCCGTCCATCTTGTACAGGTCCCACCTGCCCCAGAACCGGTCCCAATGCCTCAGAAATCTATTGCCCTCCCTCCTACACCAATTCTCCAATCACTTGTTCAATCCTCCTATTCCTATATTTACTAGGACGTGGAACTGGGAGTAATCCTGAGATTACTGCTTTGGAGGTCCTGCTTTTTAATCTCTTTTCTAGATCACTAAAATCTGTTTTCAGGACCTCATCCCTCTTCCTACCTATGTCATTGGTACCAGTGTAGACCACGACCTCTGGCTGTTCACTCTCCCCCAGAAGAATGTCCTGCAGTCGCTCTGAGACCATGATCAATAACTGTCAGACATGTGTGATACAGAGGCCAGAACAGCGTGAACCACTGTTGACTACCCAATTTCCAAATAGACCTTCGCAAAGGCTAGTCATGGATTTATTCATGTTTGGTGAGAAGTCATATATCATCATTATTGACTACCTTTCCAGGTGGAAAGAAGTCAGATGATTTCATTCTATGACCACTATTCTAGTTATCAGAATCCTACGGACATCTTTGTAACACATGGGATTCCGGATGAAATAATATCAGACAACAGACCACAAGTCATGAATAAATGTTTTACCCAGTTTGCCCTGAAGATCCGCTTTCAGCATCTTATAAGCTCATTGAGGTATCCATAGTCCAATGGCGAGGCAAAACGAGGTGTGAGAACCATAAAACCTTTACTCAAGAAAAATGAAGATCTTCCTCTCACACTCCCACTTTATTGTTCAACGCCACTGTGTGGATTATCACCAGCAGAATTACTAATGGGAAGGAAGTTAAAAACACAGCTTCCAGTATTGTGCCAACAATTAATGCCTGGAATGAAGACTCAAGATTACGAGGAAGTCTGAGAAAGAAGGAAACAAACCCGGAACTATGATAGGAGATTTCAAGCAAGAAGCTTACCAAATTAATGAGTTCCAAAGAAGGGTCACTGACCCGAAACGTTAACTCTGCTTCTCTTTCCACAGATGCTGCCAGACCTGCTGAGTGATTCCAGCATTTCTTGTTTTTATTTCAGATTTCCAGCATCCGCAGTATTTTGCTTTTATATTACCAAATTAATCAGTGGTCTGGATACGTGACCTGGAATGAGAAGGGAAAGTAACTCATAAACATGATGAATTTCAGCGATCGTATGTTATACGAACGAATGAAGGGAACATACAAAGGAATCAGAGGAATATCATTTCCATTCCACAAATAGCCAATAATCCAGATGAAGAAGAACCAACCCAAACCGAAAGAAATACTACAACCCGTAGAAATGAAAAACCAAGTCAGTAACCCAGACTTCCTACAAAGACCACTGATCATCCCAGACAGATTACAAACAGATTGTGGAGAGTTGTCAAACCTCCAATTAGACTGAATCTGTAAAGTCAGAGACTTGGGGGGAGATAGAGTAATAGAGAAGTCATAAATGTATATATGTTGGAAAAATGCTTGATAAAAACTTGGAGAAAGATGTAGTATAAGGATATAAAGGGTTAATACCGAAGCCAGTGAGAGAGACCCCTCCCACTGTACAAGCAATGATATAATGGTCACCTGAGATAGGCTGGAGGAGAACAAGGAGCAGCACATATGATGCTGGCTTAGGTAGCTTACAGAGAGAGTGCATATAATAACTGTAAATAATAGAGTTGTTAGTTAACATTTATCGGAGTCTACGACTCTCTCTAGAGTGCCCCGACAATGCTACACAAACGACTAACCAAACATGCTCGATGGTTGCTCGGGTCGATCTGTAGCAATTGTTGTACCTCTCCTCTGCTGCATTGCGAGGATTCCTCACAGGCGTCAGTAGTTATGTCTTCAATGGGTAGCCCTTGTCCCTGAGAATCCATCCCTGGAAGTGAGCAGAGGGCTTGAAAAGCTGTGGCACTGGGATTGTTCAAGTATGTAGGCGTCGTAGCTGCTTCCTGGGAAGTGCGCTCACATCTGTAGGAAATGCTTTTGGTGGTCGTAGACCAGTTGAATGTTAATGGAATGGAAGACCTTCCTGTTGATGAAGGTGCCTGGCTGGTCCATTGGAGCCTTGATGGCCACATGTGTGCAATCTATCACACCTTGCACCCAGGGATATCCAGCGATTGCCCTGAATCCAATGGCCCTTTCTGCCTGACTGTCAGTGTCGGTATTATAGTGCACATAGCCACTGACCCTCTTGAACAAGGCCTTGATGCAGTGGTCGGCTGTTACCTGGGAGACCCCACACATGTTCCCTGTAGATCCCCAGAAAGAGCCAGATGTGTAGAAGTTGAGTGCCACCATGATTTTCAGGACCACTGGCATAGGGTGACCCCCAAATCCCATAGTTAGCAACTTGCCCTGCAGCATGGTGCATAAGTCGGTGACGGCCTCCCTGGAGAGCCGCAGTTTTCGTTGACAATGGCGCTTGGACAGATGGAGGTAGCTGATACAAGTCTGGTACGTCCTCTGGTGTATTTGGGCCCTTCTTAATATTGCTGGCTACTACTGCTCTCGTTGTGGAGCTTCACGAACAGATGCAGCAGCCTGTTGGCCTCCCTCCATTGGAGGTGCCACATCATGTCACGGGGGTCCAAAAATACAGGGGCTGGAATTTATTGTGACCCAGTGGGGCCGCAGTCTGGAAGTGGAAGCGGGTGCTGAAGGCGCTCCTGCTCCGCTCTCAACCGCCGCCACGATCAAGCGCTAGCTAACCAATTAGCATCTCGCCAGTGGACTTTTGAATGGAAAAGATGTGCGCAGATGTGAAGATCAGTCAGTGTTGGGGGCGGCGGGGCAAGAGCCGGAAGAAGGTGCTAACAGCCATTTAAAAGGGTTGTAAGCACTTTAGTGGCTCTTATAACGCTGTTTGCTTCTCAGAGGACGGTGGGAGGAGAAAGAGTGACATAGCTGACCCATATAGCAGGCTGAGGGGAACAGGAGCTGTCCTCTGACTGAAAGGAGCGACACACCGGACCATGTCAGAAACCAACTTGAGACCTTGGAGGACAAGAACCCTCTTGCGGCAATGGCAAAGAGAACCAACCTGGTGGCCCCATGGTTCACCGATGACTCCCTAGTCCGTCTTCCTCCAGGCAGCTGAGGCAAGGCAAGAGGTCCTCATCCCACCCGACAGAAGGAGGAGGCCTCCCCAGATCACCAGGAAGGCCTGGATGGAGGTTGCGGAGGAGGTCAGCAGCGCGGGGTTGTGAGGAGGACTTGGAACCACAGAACCATAGAAATGTTATGGCACAGAAGGAGGCCATTCAGCCCATCATGTCTGCGCCGGCTAAAAAAAAACTAGCTGCCCAATCTAATCCCACCTTCCAACACCTGGCCCATAGCTTTGCAGGTTACAGCACTTCAGGCACATATCCAGGTACATTTTAAATGAGATGAGGGTTTCTGCCTCCACCACTGATCCAATGTCGCAAGCAGGTTAACGACCTTCTCCGCTCTGCCAGGGTTACTGGCCTATCTCACTTCTCAGTGCATTTACTCAGATGGGTGGGTATCCAGGTGTTGATGCTGCTAAGTGGAAGCCCTCCATCTGGAGTGAATGCCTGCAGTCCTGTCATGGGGCAAATGCCGGGCACATCTGACCCACACAAGGGACCAGAAGTGTGCCAACCTTACACTTGAATAGCAATGGTCGCAGAGGCAGCATGCAGCAAGAGGGATGAGCGGGTGCTCCATCAAGTCAAGTAACTGAAATGATTGCCATGTGTCTCCACAGGAGAAGAGGGCCCAGAATGCCTGTTAGAGGGCATGGACCGATGGTGGAGTTCCCATCCTTGCCATTCTCACTGTTATGGAGGAGGCGGCATTGCTGGAGAGGACGGAAGCCGATCAGTTGCTGATGGTGAGGCTGGAGCACCTGACCAGGAGAGTGAGTTTCCCAGAGTGCAGGCACATTGTGGGTGGGAGGGGGGCGCGGGGGCGGGGGGAGGGGAGGTGCGCGGGGGGGTTGGGGTGGTTCAAGCAATGAAGGTTGTTCGTGGGTTCAAACTCAGACACGTGGCCAGACTGCAGTCTAAGACATGTCCTTCAGTCCGGAGTGTTGCTCAGACCTGATCATTCTGCTTTCCACTGCAAGCGAATTGCAGCTGCTGCCAGGCGACGTATCCAGGGGACATTTGACCATCTCTGAGGAGAAGGAGGGGACCTGCAAGGGTGTAGTGACACATCCTTTCCCCTCACTAAGCAGCAGCTCAGATACAGTCACCTCAGTTGAGTTCGTAACATCTTCAGATTCGTGGTTACAACCTTGTGCTAGCACCGCTCAAGAGCTAGCCCAACTGCCAGAGGCAGTATCGGCCGAGGCCTCTGACACTCGGAGGACTTTGGGAGGCCAGGCCAATGCTGAACCCTATGCTGATGATGAGCCTCTGAGGTCATCCATTCGGCGGCAGATGCTGCAGGTGCAGCGTGAGGTACGTGAAGATCAGGTGGAGTTACCAGAGACAATGCAACTGGCTTCCTCCATTGACAGATTGGCAACTGCAGTGGCCAGCCAGTGCGCAAAGACTTGCACACCATCGCAGTGTCAGTGAGCTCCATGTATCTGTGGCAATGTGAGAGAGGGTCGAGGCATCTGGGGCCTCGTCCAGGTGCTCATCCCTCTCAGGTCCAAATGAACCTCATGATGGCACAGGAGTAACAGCAGTGTGCATCTGGGGGCTCCTCTCAGGGCGCTCCTGATGTGTGCAGCGGCTCCTTGGCCCCTATGCCGGTGACACTAGCACCTCAGAACGCCAGGATGAGAGGGCGGTCCTGAGACTGCTCAGGGCCACCTCAACATGCCAGGGCCGTCATGGCCTTGGGCAGCTGGAGGATGCCCATCAAGGTCATCCCAAGCCACGGGGCATCCTGATCAGCCATCTGCCTCGCCGTGGCTGACGGTGAGGGGGCTTCGACATGTGTGAGCACACAGAAACGTTTTAATAAATCACAGTAACTGCACTTAGATTTCACTTGTGCAATTTTGAGTCATGTTAATTTATGTGAAACATTCCACAAATTTTATTAAATTTCTCATTTGGCTAATTTATGTTACAAGTGACTGATGATGTATGAGGCGAACTTTTTTTTCTGCATGAGGTGGAGACTTGGGGGAGGTGCCACATTGGGCCACGGTGTGTTAGAGGGAAAGGTGGACCATAGCAGCTGAGATTAGCTCCTGCAGATGAGTGCTTTTGGGCTTCCAGCAGATGTGAATGCCTGAATTCAGATTGACGCGGCAGTCACTGGCAGTCTACACGGGTCATGAACCTCAGGTCAGGAGAAACGCTGAGTATTAGAGCCTCTCGAGCCTCCCTTGCACCCAGCTCCTGCAAACCTCCAACTGTTTCTGCTGTGCCCCCTCCTCCTCCTCAAACCCTTCACCCTCCTTGTCTGAGGACACCACATCCTGAACAATTTCCTCAGCATCCAGGGCCTCCCCACTCTGTAGTGCCAGGTTATGTAAGACACAGCTGACAACAACAATGTGAGATATCCTTGCTGGCGAATACTGAAGGGCGCCACTTGAGTGATCCAGGCACCTAAATCTCATCTTCAGAAGACCTATGGTCTGCTCAATGATGACTGTGGTGGTCAGATGGCTTGCATTGTACCGTTCCTCTGCTTCATTCCATGGGGTCCTTACAGGTGTCATCAGCCATGTCTTCAGCAGGTAACCCCTGTCGCCAAGTATCCATCCTTGCAGGCACTCGGGTGGGAGGGGAGGGGGAGGTGCTGAAAGGCATTGACACCTGGGTGTTCCAGAGAATGAATGCATCATGACTGCTTCCTGGATAACGAGCACACACCTGCAATGTACCCTTACGGTGGTCACAGACAAGTTGCACATTCATCGAGTGAAACCCTTTTTGATTCATGAAGGCCCCTGACAGACCTATAGGGGCTCTGATGGTACATGTGTGCAGTCAATCACACCCTGGACCATGGGGGAACCCAGCAATGGCGCTAAAGCCCCTGGCTGTCTCGGCCTGACTGGCAGAATCAGTCTTGAACTTGATGAACTGGTCGGCATCAGTTACCACCTTTATGCAGTGCTGTGCAGATGATTGTGAGATTCTGCACATGTCTGCTGTGGAAGCCTGGAATGAGCCTGGTGCATAGAGTTCAGAGCGACTGTGACCTTTAGTGTGACCGGCATTGGATGGCCACCCACACAGTTGGAGCAGACCTTCGCTGCCATCATCTCACACAGAGATGTCACAGTCTCTCGGGACAGGTGCAGTCTTCTAAGGCACTGGCGCTCTGACATCTGCAGAAAGCTCAGCCGCTGCCGGTACACCCTGCCTACTGGGTAGACTCGTCTCCTCACAGGTGTTTGTTCCCGATGCACTCTGTGGCCTTTTGCCCCTCCCCCATTACCAGGCTGCAGTTGGCCAGCAGGTCGCTGATTTCCCCGGCCACTTGTCCTCCTCTCCCTCCTTGTGCCGTTCTCTTCCTCTTTGGAGGACCCTCCTCCAGAGTGGACAATGACCATGGCTGCAGCGTCCTAAAGATGTACTGGGGACAACTATTTGCTGCCTGCTGCAAAGACAGGCACTTGCAACCCCCTTCCCTACCCGGGATAAATCACATATATTGTGGCCCTACCAAATGTTTTACTCACTCAGGTGAGCCCTGGTGAGCCAGCAATATCAGCCCTGACCTTGCAATTAACAGATAAATACAACACACAGAGCAGAAAATTCCAGTACCTTGAACTCCTTCAGCGATACAGCGGTTACCGCTCATCTAAAGCTGCCAGGTCTGTGACCACCTCCCCTAACCACGCCACCCCCCCACCCCCGCCCCCCCCCCCCCCCCCCCCGTGTGATCCGTGCGCAGAGCATAAAATTGAATGGGTGACGTAAAATGGCTAACAATTGGCTTTTTAATCACATTAATTGGTCATCAATTATAATCGGATGGCGAACGGTGTCCCCATCTCGCCTGCTGTTTGGCGAGCGTAAAATGGAATTACGGCATCATAACGTCAGGGACCTGTTCTGACGTCATCGCCCGCCATTTTTTGCTTCGGCCGCCTCCGAGGTTGCCCGATTTGGGAAGGTAAAATTCCGACCACGATGTATGAGACCCATGCCAGGTGACCTGTGGGCCTACAGAGCACTGCTGATGCAGAAACGACCCTGCCTTGGCAACAGATCCTTTGATAATTCTCTCGGCAGAGTCTCTGATGGCACTCAAAGGCCAACCTTACAGATAACTGACCCTCTCTTCCAGCTGTATGAGCGAACAAACATATCACCAGCAGTGTGGTAATCCATTTCAGGCCACCCAAACCCACACAAAACCTTGCAGAGCCCCAGAGACCCTGATCTCCCCTTGCAGAGCCTCCAAGACCCCAAGTCCCCTTGCAGAGCTCATAGCACCCCGAGCCTCCTTGCAAAGGCCATGTGTCCCTGATCACCCTTGCAGAGCACACAGCAACATAGTCCGACAGTGGCATGCTAACACCCCTCTTCACCAATGCAGCAATGCCTAGGTCTGCCTCCCTGGCGAGGCAATGAAGCCTCTCGCCTCAGTGCCACCAAGTTTTAACGGCTGTAAAACCGAAGGCATGTGAGTGCCTCCCACCGTCCACTAAATCAAGGGCTAACCATTAAATTCCAAATAATGAGCTGTAAGCACATAATAAACAACCTCTCAGCAATTTAAAACAGCTTCCCAACACATAGGCGCAGCATTGCCGCCTTGGTGCTTTCCCACTGCTGACCAAATTCAGAACTGACGTCACGACGCCAGATTTCCGGGCGGAAGGTTCCGACGGAATTCTCCGTCCCCCACGCCACCACACCCGCATTAAATGTCTGCATTAAACTCTGCCCCGTGGTGCCCAGAATCGGACACAATACTCCAGCTGGGGCCAAACTAGTGTTTTGTATAGGTTTAGCATTACTTTATGGCTTTTATACTCTATGCCTCTATTTATAAAGCCCAGGGTCCCATATGCTTTATTAATTGCTTTGCTAACCTGTCCTGCTACCTTCAAAGATTTGTGCACTAACACTCCCATCGTTCTATCTTCTTGCACCCCCTATAAAATTGTATCATTTAACATTCTCCCCAACAAAATTTTCTGTGTTGAATTTCATCTGCCATGTGCCTATCCATTTCACCAGCCTGTCTAAGTTCTTTTGAAGTCTATTACTATCTTACCCACTATTTACTACACTTGCAAGTTTCGTGCCATCTGCAAACTTTGAAATTGCCCCCTATACCCCCAAGGCCAAGTTATTATGCATATCAGAAATAGCAGTGGCCCTATTACTGAACCTCGAGGAACTCCACTGTATACCTTCCTCCAGTCCGAAAAATGTAATTCACCAGAACTCTGATTTATATCCCTTAGCCAATTTTATATCCATGCTACCACTGCTCCTTTTATCCCATGGGCTTCAATTTTGCTAAAAAGCCTAATGTGTGGTATTTTATCAAACACCTTTTGAAAGCCCATTCACACATCAACTGAAAAGCCCTCACCCACCCTATGGTCGCTTCATTTAAAAATTCAATCAAGTTTTTTCAAATACGATTTGTCCATAACAAATCCATGCTGGCTCTTCTTTATTATTCCATGTTTGTCCCAGTGCCTGTTAATTTTTTCCCTGTCTTGAACAAGGCTGTAATATTTGCAATCCTCCCGTCCTCTGGCATCACCCCTATATCTAAGGAGGACTAGAAGATTGTGGTCAGCACCTCTGCAACTTCTACTCTACTTCCCTCAGCAACCTTGGATGAATCCCTTCTGCATTGGGTGTTTTATGTACTTTAAGTGCATACAACCTTTCTAGCGTCTCCTCTTTATCTATTTTTATCTCATCAAGCTTTCCGATAACCTCGTTTACTGTAGGTTTGCCAAAGTCGTCTTCCTTGATAAACACAGATGCATTGTAATGATTTAATACCCTAGCCATGCCTTCTGCCTCCACCAATATGTCTCTATTTTTGTCCTTAATTGGCCCCACTGCTCCTGTGACAACTCCTTTACTGTTACTATTGCTATAGAAGACCTTTGGATTCCCTCCAAACTATCCTCATACTCTCTCTTTGCCCTGCTTATTTCCTTTTCACTTCTGCTCTGTAAGTTTTATATTCAGCATATGTCATACACCCACTTTTTCTGCTTCATTCTACTTTAACTCCTTCTTCATCCAGGGAGCTCTGTCTTTGGTTGCTGTCCCTTTCCTTCTTGTGAGAATGCAACCAAACCATCTACTCTTTAAAGGTCACCCATAGCTCTATTCCATTTCTGCCTGCCAGTCCTTAACTGCAATTTACCAGGCCCAGATCCCTCCTCAATTTGCTAAAATTAGCCCTCCACCAGTTGAATACTTTTTGATTCTAGATTGCTCTTTGCCCCTTTTCATAACGAATCTGAACCTTCTGATACTATCATTACTATTCCTGAGATGCTTGGCCACTGTGACATTCTCCACTTGACCCATTTCATTCCCCAGGACTACATAGGATTACATACATACATAGGATATATGGCACAGAAACAGGCCATTCAGCTCAACCAGTCCATGCTGATGTTAATACTCTACTCAAACCACTTCCCATTTTTCCTCATCTAAATCTATCATCATAACCCTCTATTCCCTTCTCCCTCATATGCTTGTCTAGCTTCCCCTTAAATGCATCAAAACTATTTGCTTCAACCACTTCCTGTGGTAGTGAGTTCCACATTCTCACCAATGTTTTTGTAAAGAGGTTTCTTCTGAATTCCCTATTGGATTTCTTGGTGACTGTCTTATATCGATGGCCTCTAAGTTATGCTTTTCCCCACAAGTGGAAACATTCTCTCTGTATCCACGCTATCAAAACATTTCAGAATTTTAAAGACCTCTATTAGTTCACCCCTCAGCCTTTTTTCAAGAGAAAAGAGACCCAGCCTGTTCATCCTTTCCTGTTATGTATTCCGCGAAATTCTGGTATCATATTTGTAAATCTTCTCTACACCATCTCCAGTGCTTCTATATCCTTTCTATAATATGGCAACCAGACCTGCACGCAATACTCTAAGTGTAGTCTAACCAAAGGTACAGATTTAGCACAATAAAGCCTAGTGCTTGGTTTGCTTTTTCTATGGCCTTGCTAACCTGTGATCCCTTTGTTCCTCTACCCACCTAGACTCACACCTTCCAAATAATAAGTGACCTCCCTATTCTTCCTACCGCAGTGTGCTACCTCACAATTTTCTGTGTTGAACTTCATTTGCCAATTATTTGCCCATTTTGCAAGTTTATTAATGGCCTCCTGCAATTTGTTTTAGTTCTCCTGACTATCCCTCCCTCCAATTTGGTGTCATCTGCAAATTTAGAAATTGTGTTTTTGATTCCAAAGTCCAAATCGTTAATGTAAATTGTGAACAGCAGTGCTCCCAGGACTTATCCTTAGAACCATAGAATAATAGAACAATTACGGCACAGAAGGAGGCCATGCAGCCCACCTGTCTGTGCCGGCCGAAAAAAAACTAGCCGCCCAATCTAATACCTTCCAGCCTTGCAGTTTACGCACTTCAGGTACACATCCAGGTACTTTTTAAAAGAATTGAGGATTTCTGCCTACACCACCATTCCTGACTGCGGATTCCAGACACCCACCACTCTCTCAATGAAAACGTTTTTCTTCATGTCCCCTCTAATCCTTTTACCAATCACCTTAAATCAGTGTCCCCTGGTAACTGACCTCCTCGCCAGGGGAAACAGGTCCTTCCTGTCCACTCTATCTAGGCCCCTCATAATTTTGTACACCTCAATTAAGTTTCCCCTCAGCCTCCTCAGTTCCAGCGAAAACAATCCTAGCCATTCCAATCTTTCCTCATAGCTGCAACTTTCATCCTTGGCAACATTCTTGGAAATCTCCTCTGTACTCTCCCCAGAGCAAATATATCTTTTCTGTAATGAGATGACCAGAACTGTATACAATACTCCAGCTGTGGCCTAATCAGCGTTTTATACAGTTCCAGCATCACATCCCTCCTTTTGTCTTCTATACCTCGGCCAATAAAGGAAAGCAATCCATATGCTTTCTTGATCACACTATCTACCTGTCCTGCCACCTTCAGGGACCTGTGGACATGCACTCCAAGGTCTCTCACTTCTTCTACCCCTCTCAATATCCTCCTGTTTATTGTGCATTACCTCAGTTTATTTGCCCTCCCCAAATGCATTACCTCACACTTCTCTAGACTGAATTCAGTTTGCCACTTTCTTCCAAACCATTGATATCATTTTGGAGTCTATGGTTATCCTCTTCACTATTAAGGACATGGCCAATTTTTGTGTCATCTGCAAATTTCCCAATCATGCTTCCCACATTTAAGTCCAAATCGTTAATATATACCACAAACAGCAAGGGACCCAACACTGAGCTCTGTGGAACACCACTGGAAACTGCTTTCCATTCGCAAAAACATCCATTGACCACTACCCTTTGTTTCCTGTCCCTGAGCCAATTCTGGATCCAATCTGCCACATTCCCCTGTATCCCATGGGCTTTCATTTTACTGACCATTCTGTCATGTGGGAACTTGTCAAATGCCTTACTAAAATCCATGTAGACCACATCCACTGCACTACCCTTATCAATCCTCCCTGTTACCTCCTCAAAAAACTCAATCAAGTTAGTAAGACGTGACCTTCCCCTAACAAATCCACGCTGACTATCCCTGATCAATCCGTGCCTTTCTAAGTGGCAGTTTGTCCTGTCCCTCAGAATTGACTCTAACAATTTACCTACCACTGAGGTCAGACTGACCGGCCTATAATTATTTGCCCTATCCCTCGCACCTTTTTTAAACAACGGTACAACATTCACAGACCTCCAATCATCTGGTACTTCACCCGTATCTAGTGAGGATTTGAAGATGATTTGCAGCGCATCTGCTATTTCCTCCCTAGCTTCCTTTAACAACCTGGGATGCAATCCACCCAGCCCTGGTGATTTATCCACTTTCAAGGATGTCAGACCCTCTAGCACTTCCTCTCTCATTATGCTTATCGTATCTAATATTTCAAACTCCTCCTCTGTAACTACAATGTCTGCATCAACCCTCTCCTTTGTGAAGTCAGAGATAAAAAACTCATTAAGAACCCTGCCCACATCTTCTGAATCCACGCATAAGTTCCCTTGTACATCTCTGATAGGCCCTACCCTTTCCTTAGTTATCCTCTTGCTCTTAATGTACTGATAAAACATCTTTGGGTTTTCCTTGATTTTACCTGCCAATAATTTTTCATGTCCTCTCTTTGCTTTTCTAATTTCCCTTTTTACTTCACCCCTGCACTTTCTATACTCCTCTAGGCTTTCTAAAGTATTAAGATATTTGTGATCATCATAAGCTTTCTTTTTCTGCTTTAAACTACCCTGTAAGCTTCTAGATAACCAGGGGCTCTAGATTTGGCAGCACCACTCTTAATCTTTGTGGGGACATGCATATGACTGTAGTATCTCACTTTTGAATGCCTCCCACTGGTTTGCCACTGATTTTCCTTCAAGTAGCTGTATCCAGTCCACTTTCGCCAGGTCACCTCTCAGTTTTGTAAAATTTGCCTTCCCCCAATTCAGAACTTTTGCTCCTATTTTATCTTTGTCCTTTTCCATGATTATGGTCACTATTTCCAAAATGGTCACCCACTGTTACTTCATCCACTTGCCCAGTTTCATTACCGAAGACTAAATCTAGAATTGTGCCCCTCTCTTTGGGCTTGTTACGTGCTGGCTAAAAAAGTTTTCTTGAACACATTTCAAGAACTTTGTCCCCTCTGTGCCCTTCACACTGTTTATATCCCAGTTGATATTGGGAACACCACTTCCCACCTACTGCCACTCTGAATAACTACCCTTTACTCCCATTTTCTACTTTCTGTCTTGAAGCCAGCTAGCAATCCATTCTGTCACTTGTCCCCTGACTCCACATTCTCTGACCTTATTCATTAGTCTATTATGGAGTAACTTATCAAAGGACATTTGAAAATCCAGATAAATTACATGTACTGCATTACCATTGCCTACGCTTTCTGTTACCTCCTCAAAAAATTCTCTTGTTTAGTAGTGATTCCATTATTTTTCCTGCCACTGATGTTAAGCTGACTGATCTATAATTACCTGGGCATGTTCTTTCCCCCTTCTTAAATATAGGAATTAACCATCTGTCAGTCTTCTGGCATGACACCTTTTTATAACGAATTATTAAATAAATGTAGTCATACCTCTACTATCTCTTCCCTAGATTCTTATAAAATGCATGAATGCAATCCATCTGGACAATCCTCTCTGAATTTGATTAGTTTATTCAATATATCCGCCTTTTAAATTTTAAATGCACTTATCTCATTAATCATCTCATCATTCAATGTCCTGTCTACCTGTTCTATCTCCCTGGTAAATACTGAAGCAACATAATTATTCAATATTCCTGCCATTTCTCTATTGTTACCCCTGGTATTATTCTGTTTATCCCTTAATGGTCCTATTTCCATTCCAGCATTTCTTTTATTGATGTGCATGTAAAATAGTTTACATTTTTTTTTCTGTTCCTGGATAATGTAATTTCATAGTTGCCGTTTGCCTTCCTAATTGTATTTTGACTTTTCTCCTAATCTCTCTTATCATGCTGTCTATGTACATAATGTATGTCTCTTTTCTAACCCTCAATTGTTCCTTTATATTTTTATTTCTCCATGGAATTGCACTAGTGTTTGGTTTGTTCTTTCCTTTTAGTGGAATATATATTTACCTGCACTCTGTTGAACACTGTTTTAAATGTTTCCCATTGTTGTTCTATTTCATTGTTTGCCATTATTGTTGCCCATTTTATTTTCCCAAGTTCTATTCTCAGCCCCTCAAAAACAGCTTTTCTTCAATCTATTAACCTATTTTTTATCATACTTACATCCATCTCTATTGTCATCTTAAAGTATGTAGTATTATGGCCACTATTGCCTCGATGTTCCCCTATTTTTAATTCTGTCTGCTCTGGTTCTAAATTTGCTCTGATTCTGGACCAGGTTAAGCAATGCCTCCTTCCTCATTAGGCAGGAAACATACTGACCAAGAAAGTTCTCCTGAACATACTTCAGAAATTCCTCCCCTTCCCTTTCCTGAATACACTCCCCCATTCAATATTGGGATAAAGTCTCCCACTATCACTACTCTACAGTTAATACACTCTTCTTCATATACTTCTCCTTCCTACTATTTATACACCATGTAATGTAACAGCCCCTCTATTGTTTCTTAACTCCAACCTAATAGAAAGGTCTTTGACACCTCAAGGATATTCTCTCTTTCTAGCACTGTAATATTTTCCTTAAGAAAAACTACTACTCCTCCTTTTCCACTCCCTATCTTTCTTGAACACTTTGTACCAAGGAATATTAAGCACCCAATCCTCTCCTTCGTTGAGCCAAGTCTCAGTTAACAACATGACATCATATTTCCATGTGGCTATTTGTGCCTGCAGCTCCTTATTAAGCACACTTCATGCATTTTCACTAATGCACTGCAAACCTAAGTTAGACTCTTTGTATTTTCTATGATCCCATCTAATTCTGTAATATTTCTAATTCTAAGTGTCTCTTCCAGTCCTCTGTACACTTTGTTTCTACTTTCAAATACTACATTGTGGTGTCCAGCTTCTGCTGAATTAGTTTAAACCCATCCCCACAGCACTAGTTAACCTGCCCACAAGAATATTGGTCCCAGCTCAGTTCAGGTGCAATCTGTCCAGCTTGAAAAGGCCCTTCCTGCCACAGAACAGGTCTGAATGTTCCAGGCAGCTGAAGTCCTCCCTCCTGCGCCATGTCTTTAGCCACACATTAACCTACCATATCCTCATATTTCTGCTCTCACCTAATGCGTGACACTGGGAGTAATCCAGAGATTACTACCTCTGAGGTCCTGCTTTTTAACTTCCTCCCTAGCTCTTTAAACCCTAACTATAGGACCTCAACCTTCTTCCTCCCCATGTCCTTGGTTCAGACATTAGCCACAACTGTTGGCTTTTCCACTTCCCCCAGCAGAATATTCTGCACCGTCTCCATGATGTCCTTCACCTTGGCTCCAGGGAGGCAACATACCATTTGGATTTTATATTGATGGTAGCAGAACTGCCTATCTGTCCTCCTGACCATCGAATCTCCAATTACTGCATTCCTACACTTTACTGTACCACTCTATGTGGTCCTTTGCCTCATCGTGACAGCCATTAGGACTGCACTCATTCAAGGTGTTGTCACTCTTATGGTATTCAAAGCTGAATACTGATTTGAGAGTGCCACACTCCCGGAGGATTTCTGCACTGCCTGCCTCTTTCTACCCATCCAGGTGGCCACCCACTTACTCCACTGACTCTCTCTGGCTGTGGGGTCACCACCTTATGAAACCTGTAGTCCAGGAGGCATTCAGCCACCCATATGCCCTGCAGTGAATTCTGCTGCCCCTCAAATTCAAAAGCATGAGTTCGAGCAGCTGGAGGCACTTCCTACAAATGCGGGCCTCCAGGACACATGAAGTGTCCTGAAGTTCCCACACAAAGCAGGAATTGCAGGTTAAGGGGCTCTATTCCAATTCAAAACTTACAGAATACTCCTTAGATATAAGGTGATTATTTATATAATTGCTGTTAATGAGGTCTAAATTACACTGTTTTTTTTTAGTTGATCCTGAAAGCGAAGAACCAAAGACTAATTATTTACTGAAGCTTAGCAGGAACTACTGAGATACTAAATGCAAAGAAACTAAATATTAGATAGCTAGATACTTAACCTAGATACTTATCTTAGAATCCTCAGGTTCTGCGACTCCACTCCTTTTGTGTTGGACATAAGGAACCACCTTCCTCCTCTCCACCATCAGCAAATTCTCAGCTTCCACTTTGTTTGCGATCCACTCTACATGTGATTCACCCAGCTCTGTCTCCAAGCTCTGCTCAAGCTCAAATTTGCTAAGTGTCAAAATTGATCAATATGCAAGTTGAAAAGTAAAATTGTTCACAGCTCTTGATGCAAATGGTACATATATTTCACTCTATAACATCTGCTAATTTAATTTAGGTCATGCACTGTGTTCTGTTTTGGAATGTTCAATTGTTGGCAATAATTAACTTGGCAATGTTACTAAAGAAATCACTCGTGGTAGCCAAGCAATTATCCCCAATTTAATTTGTGTTAAGTAAAATGGAAGTAAAACATATTCGCACACATCAATAAATTATTCTGTGCTACGGTAGTTTGGGGGCCATAGTAATCTTGCAATTTGCTTGACATCCACAGCTGCCATAAAAATGCACCAACTTTGCTTTTCATCATATGTAATGCTGACACAGGGAGTGGTTAGAATGTGGAACTTGCTACCACATGATGAGGAGTTATGGAATATGATTTATATCCCACAAGTGTGTTACTGATATCACATTAAGCAATAATTAACAGAAATGTAATATAAATTGTATTTCATTACTTCTCCACATGTATTCTGTTTATACCACAAATTAGGTAAACAATTTTACAGCTGATACTTTGTTTAATGTTTTATGACATTTTATGAGGACTCAGTGCCTGATTAAAACCCATTCCGTTTTGTGAACTCAAAAGGAAATGAGTAAATGGAGATGCAATACAGATAAGCCATGATCTGATAGAATGGTGGAGCAGGTTTGAGTTGCTCAATAACTGATTCCTCTCTCTACACAAAAGACTTTGTGCTGCTGTGAGTCACACACTTTCCTTTCACTTTTGCGCCTTGGATTTGGCTCCAGTCCAGACTGGTAGGATGACAGGCTCCTATTTCAGTTGCTACAACTATCATATATGAGGTGGGTCTGAACCAAGTTCCTAGTGGGTGTGTTCCATAGCACAAACTGCCTGATATTCAGCATCCACTGGCTTAACCATTTCTAATTTCACTCAAAGACTGCAGGGATGGACCAGTATAGAAAATGGTAAAAAAAAAACTGGCACAGCAGCATTGCTCTTTTGAGGTTGGGTAAAGGATAATGCTCTGGAAAAAGTAGAATATCTGTCTATGCCTGTGTTCCCTCTAAGCTGTGCAGCTACCCAGATGTTCCTGTGCAGGCCAACCACAAGTTGGCCCCTTTAAATAACCACACGTGTGCGGCTACGCAAGAAAACTTAAAGGGCCCGCACACTTAAATGAATAGGCTGCGCATAACAGAAGAATTTACAGAGAACGTGGGTCTGTGCTACACGTAATTAGGGGTCATAAATATAAGACAGCTACCAATAAGTCAAATAGGGAATTCAGAAGAAACTTCTTTACCCAGGGAGTGGTTAGAATGCAGAACTTGCTACCACAAGTAGTAGTTGAGATGAATAGCATCGGTGCATTTAAGGGGAAGATAGATAAGCACATAAGGGAGAAAGGAATAGGTTATGCTGACAGGATTAGATGAAAATGGGTGAGAGGTGGTTCATCTGGAGCATAAATACTGGCGTAGATCAATCGGTCTAAATTACATGCTTCTGTGCTGTACGTTCTATGTAAAAAAAGCTAAATGTTAGATGTAAATTTTAACTTTAAAGACAAGAAATTCCTCAGAGCTGCTTCCACTCTGACAGGGTTACAGAGACCCCATTTATGGCATAACCATATGGCACTTCTCATGAAATAATGTTGGAGGAATGGGAGCAGGTCTGAGGAATTTACCAGCCTAAATATGAACTAAATAGATGCACCAATTATAAAGTGGTTCCAGTCAACACGTTACTGCAATTCTTTTCTGATAATGCTATCTGTTCTCAGTTGTGAAGTGATTTCTATGAATTCTGATAAATATTCTGTCATATTGTTTATTTTAACATCAATTTATTTTTGTTTAAAATATAATTGCATAGGTTCTTTTGAATACAATCTTGAACATGGAACAGGGATGCAAAGATTGGATAAGGATTAGGGTTTCTCAGAATTAAATAGCTCTTGCCCAGGCTGACACATAAAAAATAGATGAAATACTGACTGCTGCTGATGCCTGTTAAACTGTATCTTTGCATGGATAAGAAGAGTAGGGGCTTAGTAGAGAAAATTAGAGGGAAAGCTTGGAGGAATAAAACAACTGGTAAAATCTACATGATTTTCCCGATGACTGCATGCCCGTGCTGCAGACTGACTATTTTAAAGAGATTCCTCATGGCTGCCTGAAACATATAATAAATGTTGAATGCAGTTGTCAACTTCATAGCTAGAGACAATGTGGGCATATGATTATGGTTGCAGTTCTTCATAAAGGAGGTGACAGAGCTGCCCAGTTGCCTCTTTAGTTGCATTCTTCTTCTACACATCTCCTTATTAAGGCTCTCATATAACATGTGTCGCCTTCTCTCATAGTGGCAATGGTGGGGCAGGCATGGGAATAATATCTAGTGGGATTAATCATCTTTATGTATTGCCTGACTCTCCTTTGCTGCTACTGCTCCTTCTTCTTCATGATAATTGCATGCATCGCTATTTCCATAAGGAATGTCATACCTGCTATTAAGAAGCCCTCACTATGGTGGAGGGTGTGTCTCTCAGTAGTCTCACACTGTCAAAATTAGCCAGGAACAAGTCCAGGTCTGAGTAGACAGAATATGAATAACAAAAAGCTACAAAAAGTCATTTGTGGTTACAGACATTGTGACTGAAATTCTCCACACTCTTCAGTCTCTCAAACTCCTCACTTTTGCCTGTTTCAGCTGATCCCAGTAACAGCAGTATCTTATAATTCTGAGTCTAACTTACCCCAAGTGCTTTGTGAATGGTAACACAGGAAACTCAAGTGTCAGCATCACTGGTCCCCTTTATAATTTATTTAAACTAGCTTTTTGGGAACTTAGGGGGTAGATCAGGGAAGAGGCCAAAAAGCATATAAAACTGAAGGCTACATTTCCTCTGACATCTTCCAACAGTTTGCAAGCATACACTTTGTGCCAGCTGAAGCTCCTAATCTATAACTTCTATGAGGTGTTCCCTGAATAATATGCGTTGAGAGGTGGATGGTTGGGAAGTTTCCAATGCAGTCTTGCAGGCCTGTGATGACTCCCAATCTCAGGGAAGCAGCTTTCATAGCGGGACCAGCTTTCAGCAGACTTTCTTGCAGTGTCCAGAGATTCTGGTCCATGTCTGAAGCTGCCTAATGTGCAGGTATTGGAGTGAGCCTTAAGGACACAGGCATATTGCCAATCTTTAGAGAGAAAGAAACAGCTGTGATTACCACTGCAGCCCAATAGCTATGGAATAGAAACACAAACACAAGAAATCCTGGATTCACTCAGCAGGTCTGGCAGCATCTGTGGAAAGAGAAGCAGAGTTAACGTTTCGGATCAGTGACCCTTCTTCGGAAGAAGGGTCACTGATCCGAAACGTTAACTCTGCTTCTCTTTCCACAGATGCTGCCAGACCTGCTGAGTGAATCCAGCATTTCTTGTTTTTGTTTCAGATTTCCAGCATCCGCAGTATTTTGCTTTTATTATAGCTATGGAATAGGTTTAGATGTGCTGCTGGTTGGTGTCCTATCCCATTGATAGGTTTTGGAAGCCTTGTGAAGACAGTATCCTGTCCAAAGCGTCTATTGAAGCAATGATTGCTTAGACTCCATTAATCTTCATTGTTCCCTTAGTGTGTGCTCCCAGCACCTTGCTGTTGTAGAAATCTCTTGGATGGTTACTCTCTCCAGTGTGTTCTACATATCATGGAAATGCTCTGCAATGTTCTGGAGATGTAGGCAGTAGACTTATCCCACTTCTATATCAATTCAACCCTATGTATGGAAAGTATCTCCACAAACTGCACATGACATGGCTCTTTTAAAGATTGGGTCTATGAAATCGTGATTCCTTGGCTCCTTAGCCAAGGACAGTTGTTTTTCTATCTTCCATGGTGCTTGCATGCTTGCCGAGGCTCCCCTTGGCATAGTGAGTTTCCCTGACAGAGAAAATGTATGAGAGGCAAGGAGGTGAGTGAAGGCTGTATCAGTGGTCCAAGATATAAATTGGCAACAATGTTTTGACTTACCTTGGCTACCATTGAGCTTGCTGCACCCTCTGACAGCTTTTGGAGCGTTTGAGGTTGCACTGTCAGCTTCTGCAACCTTTCTCCAAACAAACTGATCATTCTCTTAGGGCTGCCTACCTCAATGCCCAATGGTCAAGCTCTCCTTGCCCTGAGTTCAATCAGTAATACCTCCACAGATACATCAAATAACTTGGGACACTGCTCACTGCGTTCCTGCTCTTTCAGACATCTTGCACTATCTACTGCTGAAAAAGTTATGTCCTCCTTTATTTGGCTACAACCTTTTAAAGTCTGCATCAGCACAGAATTTCCCTCCCTCCCAGCAGCGGTACTCTTATCAACAGCAGTAGTACTGCTCCAAACCTGCTCTATATAGCAAATAAGGGCCATGGGAGTAAGATTTAGTGGGTTAGTGGCAATCACATGGGCAGGCAGAATTCCCTCTCCACTGCTAACCTGCCAATCGGAGAAGAATCCATCCCAATGATTCTTGAATTTAATCCTGGAAGGGAAAACATCAACTCAGGGGTTCCAGCTGTATGGTAAGTTGGCAACTCTACTTTTAGTACAATTTCCCAGTCCAGTAAAAGTAATAGGAAAACACTTTGTATAAACTGTGCTTTAAAAAAACACGCCAACATCAGACTGAAAAATATCTAATATACATGCATAAAGTATAATATTCCACAGCTACAATTCATCTGCGTTCACTTAAAAAGGTAATTGTGAAACTTGTTCTCATTTGCTGCATTCTTTTACATTCTGTGCTGTAAGATTCTTTGATTCCATGTTATGCTTTACAAAACATTATTCAGCAAAAGTATACAGTGAGAAACATTTGCAAAAAGTAACAATCTTCTTCTGTTGCAATAATTTAGAATTCAGATCTGCCTTTCCTTTGGAAAACTGGTGCCTGGGTGTTTTTCTCTTTGCTGACTTAACACACCAGTGCCCTTATATTATTTCCTCTTCTGTTTACTTTTCAGTATTATTACAACTTAACAGCAAACCACTGCAGGAAGTGAAAGAGTGCAGGTAGCAGAACTGTAACAAGTATGTGTTAGTTAATGAAATTTGGCAAGAATATCTTTGTTTGCTAAAGTTTTTCTTCCCTTACATTTCCTCTCCAGGGTTTTTGCCCTTTTTCCCCCGTTTTTCCCTTTATTGACCTATAACATACTAAGTAAATACTTTGGGCTGAGATGAAACTCAACCTCAGATGAATACTCAATAATTAATGTGCAACTTGCTGTATGGAGTGTAACCTATGTGATTGTGATGTAACAGAATGAGTAGGGCTATGATAAATTCCTGATTTATGGCTTTCTTTTTCTTTCAGCCACCTTCCTTCCTTGGATACGAAACCTGGTCTACGCCCACACACATTGCTCCCTGAAAGGACCCAGCTAAGCTTTGGTAAGGAAATCCACAGTTTTGATTACTCGTTCATCTCAGGATGTTTCATTAATATCTGCACAGAGATGACTAAAACAGTCGATGGTAGTGAAAGATCACTAGCTTATTGACTGTATTTTTAAATGTTCTGGTGGAGTAAAATATCTTTTAGAGATTAGATTTCTGAAGTGTGTATTTAACCGGGAATGGTGGCCACTGCTGGGACTGCAGGAGGTCCGGGATCAGGAGCTGCTGTGAAGTCCTGGAGTTCAGCTCAATGGGGTGGGCTCGCCAGGGCCAGTCAAGCAGGCCCCAGTGAGGGGTGTGGGTGGGAGTGCTGCGCAGGGGTGGTCTTTGCTGCGGGGGTCCCTCTGTGGGCCACAGATTGCCCAAGCAGGAGGCCACCCTCCATCCCGCAGGGAGGCGGCCTGGTGTTCCTGGGAAGCCTCCCCACCTGCGGAGGGCCCCCAAATGCTGCTAAAATGCCAGAGTTCTTGGGAAGAGGCCCTTAAGTGGCCACTAATTGGCAGCAGAGAGAGCAACAGACAGGGCAGTATAACAAATTGCTCAGCTATTACATATGCTACTGTCCCTCCCCACTTAAAAAAAACAATTTATACATTAAGATGTAAAATAGTAAATGTACATAATTTCCCAGAAAACAATAACAATATCTGAAATTTAACAGGTTGCTCTGCATGCTTGTTATTACCATAATCACATTGAAAATGCAAATGGTATGTTGGCCTTCATAGCGAGAGGATTCGCGTACAGGAGCAGGGATGTCTTGCTGCAATTATACAAGGCCTTAGTCAGACCACATCTGGAATATTGTGTGCAGTTTTGGTCTCCTCATCTGATGAAGGATGTTCTTGCTATGGAAGGAGTGCAGAGAAGGTTCACCAGACTGATCCCTGGGATGGCAGGACTGACGTATTGGGTCGATTAGGCTTGTATTCGCTCAAGTTTAGAAGAATGAGAGGGGATCTCATAGAAACCTACAAAATTCTAACAGGACTGGACAGACTAATGCAGGATGGATGTTCCCGATGGCAGGGGAGTCCAGGACCAGGGGTCACTGTCTAACGATAAGGGTAAGCCATTTAGGACTGAGATGAGAAGGGATTTCTTCATCCAGAGAATAGTGAACCTGTGGAATTCTCTACCACAGAAAGCAGTTGATGCCAAATCATTAAATATATTCAAGAAAGAGTTAATATAGTTCTTGGGGATAAAGGGATCAAGGGATACGGGGAGAAAGCGGGAACAGGGTACTGAGTTTGTATGATTAGCCATGATCGTATTGAATGGCGGTGTAGGCTCGAAGGGCCGAATGGCCTACTCCTGCTCCTATATTCTATGTTCTATGTCTATGTCTATGTAAAACATATATGACCAATATTTCCAGAGTAATTTAAATGTAAAAAAACAGTTTTTCCTTAACACCAGCATGTCTTCAACAAAAATATCATCATTTGGCAAGAATTAATGAAAAGAACGACTTACATCTTCTTCCTTCTTACATACTTACAATTAATCTATCTGGCCTCTTTCCTTTTCCTGTTTGGGTATCTTCTTCCGTTTCCACTAGCTTGACTCTGCTCACCTCAGACTGTGTCAACCCTGAACTTTGACTACCAACTCCACTTAATGGTTGGCACTGTGAAATTGATTGATTAGTCTTGATCAGAAACCCTGACCCACTTTGCTCTACTGGATTCTGTGGTAGTCAAACTTGCAGTTTCTTTCTGACTTTCACTTGGGAGTGTAGGAATTTGGACTATAGGAAGTTTCTCATGCTCTCCCTTTGTCAAATTTTCTCTTTTAAACAATTGATCTACACAACACTGATGAAGTGTCTGTCCAATCTTCACTAGATATGTGAATGTACCTAACCTATCTACAACAACTCCAAACACATACTTCTCCTTATCACTTCGGTGTGTTTTTTCACCATGACCTTCTGACCAGCACTGAACTTTTTAAGTTTCATGCTTCATGAATCATGACTCATCTTCACCCTCTCTTGCTTTTTTCTTACTTTACTATTGACGTTAGGCTTAAACAAACTAAACCTTGTCCTAGGAGCGTGTTTAAACACTACCTCGTAAGGTGAGCAACCTGTTGTAGACTGTGGGCTTATTCTGTAAGACAACAGAAAATTGTCTAGCCTGTGCCAAAAAGAAACATGGAAATTACTGCCTCGCTTGTCACCTAGCAAATACTTCTAAAAGGACCTTTTCACAATTTGTACACTTCTTTCTGCAGCTCCATTCGATGATGGGTGATATGGTGGTATCAGAGGTGTTTGGCTCTATTCCTACTCAGAAATATTTCAAACTCCTCTGACGTAAACTGTGGACCATTATTTGACACCAACACCTCTGGCAAATCATAAATTGCAAACCAACTTCTCAAAACTTTAATAGTTTTGGCACTCCTGGTATTGGGCAAAGACAGAACACTTTATCCACTTACTATAGCTACCGACCAAAACAAAGTACTCTTTCCCTTCCACTTCAAAGAAATCGACATGTACTCTTGTGTTTGACCATTGGACCATTTCTCATTTTGAGACACACTTCACAACTTTTCACTGCTGCCAGGAGGGTTGGGCTGTGGCAGACCACTGCTGGCCCAATCTTTCGACCCCACCCCACTACGGAGCCCGACGGCAAGGGCTTGGTAAAATCCAGTCCTGCGTGTGAAAGATTCCTGCAATTTCTCATCATCACACTGTTTAGGCCAAACATTCATGAAATAATTGGACACTTTACTGAGCACCATATCCTTGCGAGCTTCTTCAGAAATTTCTCTGGCAGATGCTGGCATGTCATTTGTGTGTGTAAAGTAATTCACAGGTAACTCATTGGCTAAAAATTAATCAGTCTTCATGGGAAATTGTGAAAGAAGGTCTGCATTTGCATGATCTGCCAACTTAGGATATTTAATATACTGATGGCTAATTTTATCATTTGGTCCCCTTTGCTGATAAACCACTTTATGCTGTCTAAGAACTTCCTCAATGTCAGATGTACTCGTAATGATCCCTACTGTAAATAACTTGGCCCATTTAACTGTATTTTCCTAAGCTAATTCCTTCCCATTAGGCAGACTTTGTTCCCTCCTACTACCACCAATGGCAAGCAATAGGATGAATCATCGTATTCCACCCTAACACTAACTTCACCTAACACTGGAATACTGTTATTGGAATAACTAGTCAGTTTCACACCACTTTTGCATAAGGGACTGTGATTTAGGGACTTCTTATACTCTCTTTCCAAGACAACATACACTGCTACAGCTGTATCAATGATGAAAGTAAGTTATGAATCTCCGACTTTCATTTTTACTGTGGGTGCTGGAATTATATCTTCAACCCTTCATCTTCCTTGTGCTATTTTTCTTGCTGTCTCAGTACAACTCTTGATCTTTCTGATAAATAACACCAACTTCTGTTGGCAGATCTATTAAATACACATTTGAGGACTTCCAGGCACCTGAACTAGCTTTAGGTCTACCATAACATTGACCGAGTGCATTGCTGCAACCTGGAGCTTTGCCACGACCTGGAACGTTACTGTTTCTTCTACTCCTGCATGTCATCTGGATATAACCGACTTTCCCATAGGCATAGTACTTTGACTGGAAATGGGGGCATTTAGATGGTGAGTGACTACCATGGCAATGGTAGCATCTAAATTTCTGGCTCTGCATCTGTGAACTTGGCTGCTGTGTAGTCTAGTTACTGCTGAATTCCCCTGCCAGCTCAGGAAAAGAACTTCCTTGCAGTCTGCTACAATCTCTTCCTGCCATTTCCATGGCTGTGGCCTCATTGCATGCCTCCTTCCACATCAGCTTATTGACTTTACTCAAAAGCTTGAGTTGGATTTTACTGTTCTTTAAACCTCCAACTAATGTGTCTCTAAGGTTGACTTCTAAGATTGTGCCATACCCACAGTGATGAAAGAGTTTCTTTAATGTGAGAATATAATCTGCAATAGTCTCACTTTGCAACTGCTTCCTTTCACAGAATGCAACTTGCAGTGCAATTTCATTCCTAGTCCTGCCAAAATATATGTCCAGAATCTCATTAATTTCAGAATAGTCAGCCAAATGTGTAACGTTCATTCAAAATTACACCAATCTTCTTTGTTAGGGTTGAATTCCCCCATTGTCCCAAAAATGCCTTCAGTGCCATTTTTTTCAATTATGTACCATGCTGACTCACTGAGTTGTAAATGCACATGTTGTGCACCCACACAAAGCAATCATTCAAATCGCCCAAACTTCCTCAAAATCGATTTTCAGAGTTCCAAAGAGTGCGGCATAACGTTCTTCAGACCATAATTTCTCAAATTAAATGTAAAAAAGAATTCAATCCCATCTTTCTATTCTGTAGTTCACTGAGTGAGACTGCAGGCTGAATTTTACATGTGCACCGCCGATCGCGGTGGCGTGCTTTGAAGTTGGCGGTCCGCCCATGCGGTCGCCCTTTTTTGAGCCCCTGCTATATTATTGAGCAGTAGCTCATTATCATGGAGGGTGCAGAGCGCCTAGTCCCAATGATGTAAAGGGGGCAGGTGCTGCATCCCTGCCATGGCGTCTGGCGCCACTGCGCAGGCGCTGGTGCCATTTTTAAAGGGCTTCATACCCTTACCAGTAATTTTAATTTTTAAAGGTCCTGCTGCAATAAACATGGAAATGAAGTTTTAATTAAACTTTGAAACCCCTCTCCCACACCCCACTGAGTGAGCAATACATAAAATGAACTGTGCCCCCAAAGAAACACCTTTTGCTTACGCAAACTTTCACCCCCCAACTTCAGCATCTTTGTACCTCAACCCCTTGCCACCATCCCCACAACAAATCGGAATGATTTTCACCGCTCCCCACCGACCTGAAAATTTCACTTCTTTCCCCTCCCCACGAATGTCACGCCTCGGATCTCTGAACGGGAGTTCTGGCCACTGGCTGCAATATCGCATGGGACGGCTGTCGGGTCAAGGTAAGTTCATTTGTATTTATTTAAATTGATTTCAATATGTAAATGAAGGGGGGGGGGGCCGCACCGTAGCCACCGCCAGAAAAATGCGGCGGGGCCTTCCTGGCGTCCGGATTCGTGGCAGGCCTCTCCCAGAAGAATTTTACGGGCACCCCTGCCACGACCTCCGACGTTGGAGGACTGGTAAAATTATGCCCTACAGGTGCACTCACAGCAAGCAGCCATTATTTAACAAACTTTATTAACTGCTCCCCAACAGAGAGGGCAGCAGAGATTACATCTCCCCAACAGAGAGGGCAGTATAACAAATTGCCCAGCTATTACATATTCTACATTGACACATCACTGCACTTAGCTGGTCGTTGGCCAGGGCAGCTTAATATTGGCCAACCTTAACCCATTTGGCACCCAGCAGCTTGCTACTCCAATCTAAATGAGGAGGATACTTCACAAATTCAGCTGCCTCTTTGCCACTGGGACGGGAGGTTATCCAAAGCTCAAAGTCAAACCCACTGAATCTAAACTACCTATATTTCTTTGGCTTACCTCTGATTAATTGATTCTAACACATAATTGACTCCCAGCCTTGACTTTCACTTTGTCAGGAGCTACAGTCGGCCATGGACACATAAGTTAAAACAAAACTAGAAACAATTTTGTTTTTTTGTTTTAGAGATACAGCACTGAAACAGGCCCTTCGGCCCACCGAGTCTGTGCCGACCATCAACCACCCATTTATACTAATCCTACACTAATTCCATATTCCTACCACATCCCCACCTGTCCCTATATTTCCCTACCACCTACCTATACTAGGGGCAATTTATAATGGCCAATTAACCTATCAACCTGCAAGTCTTTGGCATGTGGGAGGAAACCGGAGTACCCGGAGGAAACCCACGCAGACACAGGGAGAACTTGCAAACTCCACACAGGCAGTACCCAGAATTGAACCTGGGTCGCTGGAGCTATGAGGCTGCGGTGCTAACCACTGCGCCACTGTGCCGCCTATAATTGAACACCTATAAGCAGTGATTCTTACAATTAATATAGTTTGCACCTTCTACCTCCTGCACTCTACTACCTTTCTTACAGATGCAAAGTAATCATAAAATGCAATGTGTTTCCGTTCCATCTGCCTCCAACTTGTTCATTGAGCTATCAATCAACAAACCCAAGATTCTGAACTGCAGCTGACCTGTAACAGAACCCAACATTCATTTCAAGAACTCAGAGCTTAAAGTAACACATACCAACATTCAATTTAACATTAGCTAATGTTCTTTTCCTTATAAAACAGCTCATGTCCTCATTTACAGTAAACAACATAATGGCAGATTCACTAGATTAAAATGGTTGCATATTCATGCACTTCCTTTAAGGGTAACACATTTGTCACATTTTTAACTACCCCTCTTAGTCACTGTTAATTATATTCAGATTTATTCTAATCCACCTAGATCTCTTTTACTTACCACTCATTGCTTGATTCCAATTCTGAATACTAACTTCCACTTTGTTAACGGCGCAGCAGACTATGGAGAAGTAGGTTAAAACAGTTTCTTCCAGTTAACTATTGGGAATACCAAAGCCATCATCTTCATCCCCCGCCACAAACACCATCCCCTTGCCGTCAATTTCATTCCCCTCCTTGGCCACTGCCTCGGGTTCAACCGAACTCTTCAAAACCTCGGTATGTTATTCGACCCTGAGCTGGCTTCTGACCACATATCTTCTCCATCATAATTAACTCCACCTCTGTAGCATCACCCATCTCTTCCCTTTCATCAGCCCATCTGCTGCTGGAACCTTCATCCATGATCTATATTGGCTTCAAATTTAAAATCCTCATGTAGAAGTACTGAGTCATCATTTGGGGGGGGTGGGGGGGGGAGGCGGGTGTGGGGAGGTTTTGGTGGTAATCAGTGGTAATCAGCAGGAGGTTTCCTTGATCTTGATTTACCTGAAGCAATGAGATTTCTGGGGGCCCGAAGCCAATGCTGAAGAGTCCCAGCACTAAGTCCGCCTGATTGTATACCATGGTGCCCTAACTTGTTAGATTTCTGGAGGACAGTACATACCCAAGATTGTGATGTCGGGTGATAGATATGACTCTTTAAATACTCTTGTTACGATCATCTAGTTCATGATTTTTGTAATATTTTTAGAAGGCACTTTTAGTTTTGGGGAAATTAAATGTGCAGATTTAAGATTATTGAAATTATAGAATGCAAAAGATTGCCAGACCACCCAGGTTATTTACATTCCAAAGATCTTTCCATAAGTACTTCAAGAGTCAAAGTTAGAGGGGTGAGAGCCATAAAACAGCAGGTGAGTTTATTTAATTGGGGAACTGAAGCCAGTAAGTCTGAAAACTATTCTCCTGTCTTTGTTAGCAATGTGAATTATTCATGTGGTTATCCAGAATCAAAGAGACATTTTGGAGTTGGAGGTAATTAGCTTAAATTTCTATCCCAAGTGTATCACATGCTATGGAGATAGATTATGCAAGGAGATGCCTTTTGGTCAGGTGTTTTATCTCTGTGCTTGACGCACCCAAAGGCCAGTTGACTTTGGAAGCAGCTGGACCCAGTAGCAAAGGGCTATTAGGAACAAGGGGTGTTTCTGATTTGAGTGGCACCAATAATCAGATTGGGGAAATCTAAATTCATGAGGTGTTAAAGGAGAGTTAAAGGGTTCACCAAGCAGAAGGACCCCAAGAAATCTCATACCTTGGAAGATAGCTGGGAAACTAAGGAAAATCAAAGTGAATTCCTAAGAGCTGTGACACATTTTGGATTGGTCCCAGGAAAAGTGACCGAACCGCCAAGATCCTGTTAACTATAGAGGAACTCTTGGGTGGATGTAACAGTCAAATGGCGAGTGGTCTGTTGAGATTTTAAATTTAAAGAATAAGACTTCATGTTCTGCTGAGATTTTCCTGATTAAAATGGAAGTGATTACAATATATAGTGTTAAGTTAGTCGTGCTTGCTTTGTTTAACTCTTGTACAGTAAAGTTTTTTGTGTTTAAAATGTGAAATGTTGTGGCGTTATTCTTTCAGTAATAACTGGGAGTTCAAATTTCTTTTCAATAAAGTTACAGATCTCTGACTGGATCATAACACTATACTTGACTAGTCTGCAGAGTGCTCCCAAATTCGACACTACTCACCAAATGTTAATCGAGAGGACTTTGCTGAGTCAACTGGGATTGGATTGCCTGAGTCTTATTCAATCGGTCCATTTAATCTCTCTTCTGATTGTGCTTGTTGTTACGACCAGGTGAGAAAGAGGTCCAGAGTTCCCTCTCAGCCTTCACCTGGTCTTACTGTAACAGGGTTTAATTTTAAACACAGTGTTTTTAGCACCCCCTTGATGAATCCTTGTTCACTGCTTTCCAATTATAAGGCAAAGAAACCAACCAAACAGGTTTTTTTAGGTTTAAAGAAGAAAGGTTGAACTTTATTAAATTTAAACTCTAATTCGGTGATATGTGACGTGCCCACGCTAGCATGCATACGCGATACACACATGCAGATAGAGACAGAAAAGAGCAGAAGAAATAAAGTGGAAAAATTTGAGGCAATATCTGAAGATGGTTTTGGTTACTGTTCTTAGAGCTTGCTGTAGAGTCCTTGATTGCAGGTAGGTTTTGCTTTTCGTTGGGGCATTATATTCTTCTTAAACCTTGTTTGATGTAGGAGTCTTTTCTCTCTTGAGGTTCATGTGTCTTCAGTAGATTTAGAGTTCCGTGGAAAAGTGATGGGAGCAGACAGGAGAGGTGTTGTTCCTAATATGCACTTACTCTTAAAGAATCCGCGGAATCCGATTGGTGAAAGGTACATCGATATTTTATTCACACACACTAAATCATGAAATACAAGCTCTCACTAACTTGCACAGTATCAAGAATCATCAAGTACAAGCTCCCACTCATCTTTGGCCTCCTTATCTCGAGAGACAATGGATAAGCGCCTGGAGGTGGTCAGTGGTTTGTAAAGCAGCGCCTGGAGTGGCTATAAAGGCCAATTCTAGAGTGACAGGCTCTTCCACAGGTGCTGCAGAGAAATTTGTTTGTCGGGGCTGTTACACAGTTGGCTCTCCCCTTGCGCCTCTGTCTTTTTTCCTGCCAACTGCTAAGTCTCTTCAACTCGCCACATTTTAGCCCTGTCTTTATGGCTGCCCGCCAGCTCTGGCGAACGCTGGCAACTGACTCCCACGACTTTTGATCAATGTCACAGGATTTCATGTCGCGTTTTCAGACGTCTTTAAAGCGGAGACATGGACGGCCGGTGGGTCTGATACCAGTGGCGAGCTCGCTGTACAATGTGTCTTTGGGGATCCTGCCATCTTCCATGCGGCTCACATGGCCAAGCCATCTCAAGCGCCGCTGACTCAGTAGTGTGTATAAGCTGGGGATGTTGGCCGCCTCGAGGACTTCTGTGTTGGAGATACGCTCCTGCCACCTGATGCCAAGTATTCTCCGGAGGCAGCGAAGATGGAATGAATTGAGACGTCGCTCTTGGCTGACATACGTTGTCCAGGCCTCGCTGCCATAGAGCAAGGTACTGAGGACACAGGCCTGATACACTCGGACTTTTGTGTTCCGTGTCAGTGCGCCATTTTCCCACACTCTCTTGGCCAGTCTGGACATAGCAGTAGAAGCCTTTCCCGTGCGCTTGTTGATTTCTGCATCTAGAGACAGATTGCTGCTGATAGTTGAGCCTAGGTAGGTGAACTTTTGAACCACTTCCAGAGCGTGGTCGCCAATATTGATGGATGGAGCATTTCTGATGTCCTGCCCCAAGATGTTTGTTTTCTTGAGGCTGATGGTTAGGCCAAATTCATTGCAGGCAGCCGCAAACCTGTCGATGAGACTCTGCAGGCACTCTTCAGTGTGAGATGTTAAAGCAGCATCGTCAGCAAAGAGGAGTTCCCTGATGAGGACTTTCCATACTTTGGACTTCGCTCTTAGACGGGCAAGGTTGAACAACCTGCCCCCTGATCTTGTGTGGAGGAAAATTCCTTCTTCAGAGGACTTGAACGCATGTGAAAGCAGCAGGGAGAAGAAAATCCCAAAAAGTATGGGTGCGAGAACACAGCCCTGTTTCACGCCACTCAGGATAGGAAAGGGGTCTGATGAGGAGCCACCATGTTGAATTGTGCCTTTCATATTGTCATGGAATGAGGTGATGATACTTAGTAGCTTTGGTGGGCATCCAATCTTTTCTAGTAGTCTGAAGAGACCACATCTGCTGACTAGGTCAAAGGCTTTGGTGAGATCAATGAAAGCAATGTAGAGGGGCATCTGTTGTTCACGGCATTTCTCCTGTATCTGACTTGCACAGTATCACTACTTGCACAGTATACTACCCATCAAGGCACGAGGTGATCAGTCTCGGACTTGCGGCTGCTCTTCTGTTCTCTGAACCCTTGGCACAGGGGTTTCTTCTTGAGTGTTCGTCCCCAGGGTTCTCGTGCCTTCCCTAGTTTCAGTCGGGGTTAAATCTTTTTTCCAAGACCCGCCCCTCTTACTTACTCATAAGGGTCTGGTATAATGCCATAATAATAATTCCTTATTTGGCTCTTTGAGAACCTGTTCAAAACTTCACAGTTTCCCATTGTCTACTATGAGTCTAATCATATCTGGTGTCCAGGACGACTCCCTTTATCTGCTACGTGCAAGGACAGTGTCTGGGATCATCAATATGTCTTATCTATCCTGTCTGCAATTTCTCGGCCATCTGTGTGCTGTGGCCCCTTTCTACCCATCCTCCCTATGCTTTAACACACTGTTCATTGTTGTGTGACTAGCCCCTTTGTTTTAACTAAGTTCTTATGTGTTTTTGCTATATGTGTTTTTACTGTATGTGTTTTTACTATGTGTGTTTTTACTGGGTCTACAGTCCCCCCTTTGATCCTGCAGGGCTATGCCTAATGGATCACACTCTCATGTCTCTTAGGTAGTACACTAGTTCAATTCCAATTTCAATTTCAAAGCAAAAGCATAAGCAGTGTAATGTTAAAAAAGCACAATTTAAGCATCACTATTACATAATCACTCGCTTGTGCAAACATATTACCATTGCAATTTCATTTTTAGAGTACATTGATCATTCATTAATTCATCTTAAGTATATACGAATAGGTTATACAATTACCCTTGTGTTACATAACTAATTGTCTATCTTTTTATAGAGCAAGTTCGAATACTGATTGCCTTTAAGGTATCTGTCCAACCTGCGTTCATACATTCTCTCACATTGCTTAATTAATTTCTTAAATTTCCAAATTAAGTATGTCACATATAACACCATGATAACCAAAACCACGATCAGGACATGGGAGATAATTCTAAACCAGGGCTGTATCTGCACATTTGACCCCCAGTTCCATAAGTCCTCCCACCAAGTAGAATCGTTTATTTCGTCAATCTCATCTTGTAGCTGCTTCGACTGTTGTTCCAGATTGTAGTACACTACACCAATGGCTTCTAATTGCTGTCTCTCTTTACCCAAGCGTGTGGGCAATGGCTGAATAATATATTCGTATTCCCGGAGGTAATTTGTCAAGTCCTCCTTAATACTTTCTGTCACAGTTATCATTTCTGTTTTTCATTTATGTATGTCTACCAACTCCATCTTCTGTACTCTGGTTGGTATTTGTGGGTTGAAACAAAACGTACTGTTGTTCACCAGACAAGTTCAGTTATGTCCAAAGTGGTATTCCTTCGCCATGGTGGTTAAGCAATTTCTCCCCTTTCCCAATGGGCCACATGGGTTAGCCCTGACAGTGCATTCCTAGTCTCCATGGTGCAATTTACAGTGGCATTAAATCCACATTTTAATTCTGCTGTTTTTTATATGGGATGAGGACATATGACCACCTGGTTTTCCAGACTACACTCAGACAATGTTGTTCCAACTATCTCTTTTCCAATTTCCACAACATCGGGTAATATATCATAATCTTTTCCCCTTATCACCCCTATATTTCCTACTTCGTATAATTGCATCCCTAACTTATCTCTTGGAATTACAGGTATTCCCAACACTACTCCAATACTCATAGATCTTGTATTTACACACTCCTGACCTTTCCATACCTTAAGTTTTCTGAGTTGGCACCTGGTAATTTTATTATTTGTGTGACTAGCTAAGTACTCCAATTGGGTGTCATTTATCCAAACTGGCACCTGTAGCATGATCTTCCAATACTCTCACCAGTCCTGTCACTGCGTTCGTCAAATCCTGTCCTACTTTAGCTACACCACTCTGTGCCTTTTATTCCTTTTTCAAAATATCCTTTACTAGTTGGCTGAGAGTTCAAACCTTCTGGTCCACGCTTTCCAAATCTATAGTATTGACAATTGAAGTTCCTGTATTAAAGACTGTGGCTTCACTAAACAACGTTTACGTTTCTTTCCCTTTATTATTCCCTCATCATCAAATTCTTGTCTCAGCAATTGTTGTAGTAGTACCTTGTACAACTCTCGGGTCTTCTCAGGGCACCAGTCAGGTAGCTGGATATCTAAGATATTCAATATTACTGGTACCAACTCAAGCTGTATATTATCATATACAATTTTATTAGTTTTTATTATCGCATGTCCATTTTCTGGTCCTGCAGTTAAGGCAGGGCAAGGGAGATTAGTCACTTGTGGCTGCTGGGTTGTAACCTTACTTATTGGTAATTCGGATGTGGGGGTAACCGTGGGGGTTGGTGCTTCTTGTTTGTTTAATCTCACGACCTGGAATAGGAACTGTCCTTTTCTATTTTCCCCAACAGAATAGAGCCATTAGCCCCTATCATTGTGTGGTTTCACACATATTGATTGGTTTTTACAGTCTTTATCATCGCACTGCCATACAGCGAACTCAGGGGCCCCTTGGTGGGTCACTTTTGGGCATTCGACACATACCCACTGTTCGATAGTAATGTTTACAAGAAAGACCCACCGCAATTCGTCCCTGAGTCTGGGACTTCCATCCTCCTGTACATGTAATCCAAATCATGTCTGCCTAATCCCATCCCCCCATGTAGAGGAACCTTCAACAAAAATTTTGATTGCTGGTTTGATTGCAGGCTCCTTCCCTTGTGCACCCACCAATGATTTTGACACAAAAGGTCCCTTGAGGGCCTTTGCTGTCAAAACCTGACACTCATGGGGTTTGCCCTGGTAGATTAAATTGTCTGCCAGGCACGTGGTAGTTCTTATTTAGGAGTTCATATAAAGGGGCTGGCTTTAAGGCAAATCCAACAAGGGACAAAAATGATCTCAGAGCCTTAGTATCTTGTAGTAGGGGAAGTTTGAGGATTGTCTGTACCCGCATATGCTCTATTTCATACTTTCCCTGTGTTATTACTATTCCCAAATAGCAAACCTTTTCCTTCATTATCTGTGCCTTTTTAGGCTTAACTTTCACTCCGACCTTCTGGAGGAAGGTGGAATATCGACAGGCTATTATGAAATCCCTGGGAGAGACACGTCCAGGTGTACTGTTGCCCCTGGAACATAAACGCAGATTTATATTGACACTCTTGTGCCAGCGGTATGGACCAGAACCCATTGCTAATGTCGAACACAGTAAACCACTTAGACTGTTTTTGTTTTTTTTTGTTTTCTAAAACTTTGTTTGTCCTCTTAAATGTCAGATAAATTTCCCTTTGAGTGCTTTAAATGACCACTCATATCAATTAAATTGTGTTTATCAATTCCAATTTCTTATGCCCAGACTTGGTGGTATTGCATTTTTTTTACATTAAAGACAGAAGTGGTTGCAACTATCTCTCCTTCTCGAGCACTTTGTCTCATTGATAAAGATGCTGTGACATTTGATGTCTGCAATTAAGTTCTTAAATTCTTAAAGCTGCTGGATCTCTTGCTGTGGCATCAGTTCTCATGTGGCCTTGGAACCTACCATCACCTGCTTAAAAAAAAACAGAAAGACTCCATTGTGGCTCTGCCCCTGAGCCCAATGGGTTAATTTGTCCAATTATATCTGTCAATTTAGAAATGTAAGATTTAATAATGTCCAATATATGTAAATTTTACTCTTAGCAATGCAAAAATTGTGTGGTGGATTAAATGAAAAAAACAATAGCTGCAGCAGGGTTAATTTCTTTGTTTGTCTCCAAGGGGGCGGAGCAAAACATTCTCAGCTGCATCACTTTACGTAACCTTTTTTTCTGATCAAAAAGAACTACACTTCATTTTAAAGTTTTTTTCAATCCTTTTGGTATCCTTAGGGTTTGAAAACAACAAAATAATTAGTAACATTATCAGCTTCAAAGAAAAGCATCTCCATCAGGAAAGACAGCATTTTAGATTAAACTGCAATTGTTTTCAAACTTTTAGCATCTTTTGTAAGAGGTTTCTAACCCAAGGATTTTTATATAACAAAGATGATTCCAAATTCCAATTTACTGCAATAAATATTTAAAAATCAAAACTGCCAATGTTATATGAACGAGTCTTATGTCCGGAATTAAAGACTCCCTCAAAATTTGACATAATAAACTTGAAAGTTCATTGTGGCCACAAATGAAATTTCCAGTTTTCTCAACTTAACAGGTCAGTTAACCTTAATAGTATATACTTAATTCAGACTTATTAACGTATAATACTTACGAACTACACACAGAACTGAATAGCATGTGTTTTTTTTTAAAGATAGATAAATTACATCATTTTTCGTGTTCTTCCTTCAGGCGCCTTTTCAAATGACTGTAATAAAACCAAAAACTAAAGAAAAGTTATTTAACATTCTTAAAACAAAAGATTTAACACCAGCTTCTTAAACAAACTTTAAACAGCCAGAATCTTTCCTACATCTCCTTTGTTTATCCTTCTCTCCCTTAAACCAATATCCAATTCCTGACATTTGCTACTTAAAACAGTCAGTAAAACATGTCTTTAATTTAAACTCCAAAAAAAACAAGAACAGATTTTAAACTGGAACTCCAATTAAAGCAGTGTTGTAAACTTCAAATTGGATTTCTGCCAGACATCCCTAGACCTTCAAGGCTGAAGCTTATCTCTTAGAAAATTGTTTATTGCCTTTTCACAGTTGCAAAACCAACTTTTAAAATAAAAATAAAACTTTAACTTAAAATATAATTCAATTTTATATCCCATTCCTGGGTGCACAATCTTAAATTGAAATGAATACACTCAACAATTACTTTTCACACTCATTCAATTCCAAACAACTTAGAAAATTTATTCCTGTCATGGGTTATGAATTCAAAATTCCAAAATCTGTGTCAAATTCCCTGTCCCAATGCCAAGGAACACACAGGTTCAACTAATCCACAACCAAAATAGGTTCCCACAAAATATACACGTGTAAAAATAGAAAAAGTTACAGACTCATTCTTTCAAAACCAAGGCCAGACAACAAAGAGTTAATGACGGTTAGTTCAACAGAACACAGGCTGCAAATCCCAAGGACATTCATTTCATTCGTGGAAGCTTCCAACATTCACACATTCGAATCAAAAGACACAGTAACTTGTTTTTACTCACTTGAAATGTAGGATTAGTATATAATGGGTGGTATTGGCCGGCACAAACTCGGTGGGCCGAAGTGCCTGTTTCAGTGCTGTATCTCGAAAAAAGAAATTTCACTAAAACATAGTCTTTTTATGTCACTCTGCCATAAACTTTGTCATGGAACCCTCTGGCCTTATCTGCCAAGTTGGCCCAATTAAAATCGTCATTGTCATCATCCTCCCTATCCACAAAAGTGCATATTATGACCCTCTGTGCTGAGAGTTGAAACTGTATTTTAATTATCTCTTGCTGACATTTAGTATGATCCACTGACCAGTACACCTGCTCCTTCTGTGAGCGGTACAGAGCCATCAATGCGGTCTGTAAGTCAGAGCATTACTGTTCCGCTCCTGTGAGCTGTTCCTTCAGCTTGTCCACTTCCCTCTCAGCCTTATTATGACTGTACTCAGCCTTTTCAGCCTGAGACTGGAATTGGATTAAATGCACCACCAGTGCTGCACTAACTGACTCTGCCTTCAGGGCCCTATCAGGTGCGTACAGTTGCAACTTGGTGGGTACATGCATCCTCCCAATGCTGTACCCCAACGGACCCCTCGCCCGTGTATTGTTTAACTGCAAACTCTATCTGCGAGAGTCACTTGCCCTTCAAATATTTCTGGAGTTCCAACTCCCACTCTGGCCTGGCCAGGGCCATAATTACTCAAAGGTTCACCAATCCGATCCATCAGATTTGTAACTTTGTTTATAAATTAGTTCGAACTCAGCGAGGCTATTCAAAATAACTTGAAGTAGCACTACAACCGAGTCCCTGTTCGTGCGCCAATTATGTTGTGCCTAATATACACTTACTCTTAACGAATCCGCGGAATCCGATTGGTGAAAGATATATCAATATTTTATTCACATACACTAAATCATCAAATACAAGCTCTCACTAACTTGCACAGTATCAAGAATCATCAAGTACAAGCTCTCACTACTTGCACAGTAGACAACCTGTCAAGGCACGAGGTGATCAGTCTTGGACTTGCGGCTGCTCTTCTGTTCTCTGAGCCCTTGGCTCAGGGGTATCTTCTCGAGTGTTCGTCCCCAGGGTTCTCATGCCTTCCCCTAGTTTCAGTCAGGGGTTAAATCTTGTTTCCAAGACCCGCCCCTCTTACTTACTCATAGGGGTCTGGTATAATGCCATAATGATAATTCCTTATTTGGCTCATTGAGAACCTGTTCAAAACTTCACAGTTTCCCATTGTCTACTATGAGTCTAATCATATCTGGTGTCCAAGACGACTCCCTTTATCTGCTACGTGCAAGGACAGTGTCTGGGATCATCAATATGTCTTATTTATCCTGTCTACAATTCCTCGGCCATCTGTGCGCTGTGGCCCCTTTCTACCCATCCTCCCTATGCTTTAACACACTGTTCATTGTTGTGTGACTAGCCCCTTTGTTTTAACTAAGTTCTTATGTGTTTTTGCTATATGTGTTTTTACTGGGTCTACAGAGGTCTTCTCAGTTCGGGAGCAACCGGTCTCTCTGAGTTCAAACTCTCAGTACAATTCAGAAAAACCCAGGTTGCCAAGCAGGCTAGTCATGTGACTAGCTGGTCTGACCACGTCTGTTTGTGTATTCGGCCATCTTCGCAGTCATCCTGGAATGTGAGCTCCTTCACCTTCAATATTTTGTCCTCAAAGTCCATTGTGGGTTAAATTGGAGCAGGGAATAGCCCTTTGTCCTTCCAAACACTATCTGTTAGTAAGCAAATGTTGTTCCAGCCAAGTGTCTGGTGATTTTTTTAACAAGTCCTTTCTTTACTTCAGCACCAGTTTAAAATCAATGTTGAAATGACAACATTAATATGCCTCATTCTTGGCAGGTGGGGGTCTGCATGACACTGTAATGATTCTTTCCAACTGAATGGCTTTCTAGGTCACTTCAGCAAGCATTAATGGTAATCCACATACTGTGGGACTTGAGTCATATGAAAGCCAGATTGGTTAGGGATGGTAGGTTATGTCCCTGAAGGACATTAATGAACCAGTTGGTCTGTTATGAATATCCATCAGCTTTTCTGGCCACCTTTCCTGGTGATAGCACATAAATTACCAGTTTTACTGAATTAATTTTCATACCTTGCTATGGTGGCATATGACTTCATGACCTCTGGACTGCTAGTACCATCATCATTGCACAACCATACCCTGACTTAATTACAGTTATTGTTTGGAAGCTGTTGAGCCTACTATTGTACTTTTGCCTGGACAGGATTTCTTTGCTGTGTCTCTGACTGGCTGGTCCTATTTTCTCGTCCTGGCTGATCTCAGCTTTATCTGGTTGTATTTGCTACAGATTCTCTGCCTGGAGTGTACGTACTGCAAGGTCTCTTTATGGGTTTACATTTGCTGCAGAATCTCAGACTGGGCTTGTACTCACCAAAGGATCTCTGTCTAGGCTTGTATTTCCTGTAATCTCTGCCTGGGCATGCTGTTTCTGCTGTATTGGTTATGTAATCTTTGCCTGGGGTTGTCACATTAATAATTGAAGTCCAGCTGTGCTTGTTTTCAGTGCTGAGACTTGCCCAATTATTTTCAAATTTTACCTGATATCTAATAAGTTTAGGACTGAGCTTGAGTATAGAGGCAAGTGTGGTTCTTTTCCAACCCACTTTGGCATTTGTCTTTGTCTTCTCACCAAAGCCACCTACAGCTCTATTACTTTCTTCATCTTCCTTTGAAAGAAATCTCAGTATTGGATTTACTCATTGGAACTAATCGCATGAAGGTAACATTGAAAATTTACCCTCTAACCATTGGTGCTCTGAATTCAATGGGAGAGGCTGATTTATTTGCAATCTTAATAAAATCAGGAGTTTTGCTGACCAACCAAGTTTCTAAAAATAGTTCAGAAAAGGGGCTGCACACATTGGAACTCCAAACCCGTCAACTGTATTTTCCTTCTCTTTCCCACCAAAAATTGGAAAAGGGGGGAAAAAAATCAGGCAGTTAGATCTACCACTACCTCATCCCCCTGATCCTAAGTACAAATGGCGGCAGAACAGTGGGGCCACGCATCAGCACCACTAGGATTTTGCAGCCAGCCACTGGTAGACTTCCTCTTGCCATCTGGAATCCGGCTAGGAGCTCGCCATGCATGAGTGATGAAATCAATCCAGGAATCTGGGTCAAGGATGTGGGTGTGTCAGCTTAGCATGAGGAAGTCCCTATTTACCTAATGGAACTTTGCTGCTGGGAGGAGATTTCAACCACTTGTATTGGAAATTGGTAAGGTGTAATCTCCAACAATTCCTTATGCAACGAGTTCCTGATCTCAGCCGTTCCAGTGTGTGGAGACACCTAGCAGAAATCAGCTGCTTCTCTACAAGTTGAGGGAGGGAATAAAGTTATCCTTTGCCACCCTTCTTGTGCCTGCCAGTCTTTGATTCAGATTTACCTGGGCTAGATCCGTTCTTACCAATTGAAATTGGCCCTCCTCCAATTATTTATTTTTACTCTGGATTTCCCCTTGTCCTTTTCCATAGCGAACCTAAACCTTATGATATTATGATCACTGTCCCCTAAATATTCCCCTACTGACACTTGATCCACTTGACCCACCTCATTCCCCAGAACCAAATCCAGCAATGCATCCTTCCTTGTTGGGCTGGAAACATACTGATGTAGAAAATTCTCCTGACCACACTTCAGAAACTCTTCTCCCTCTCTGGCCTTTACACTATTACTATCCCAGTCTATTCTAGGATAATTAAAGGCCCCCATTATAGCTACTCTATAGTTTTTGCACCTCTCTGTAATTTCCTTAAAAATTTGTTTCTCTATATCTTTCCAACTAGTTAGTGGCCTATAGAATACATCAAATTTGCATCAGCTGGGGGTTGAAGAATCTTCATGTTGCTGGATTTGAACAACAGGCAAGCCTGCAAGATGTGGGTATCCTTTCCCTGTTGAGTGCTTGGAACTATAATCATAGGTAGTCATCTTATCAGAGGTCTTCGTTATCTTATTCAAATGGGCTAGCAATGGGGGAAATAGATTAAAGAGTTGTTGAACACCAAGATTCCAAAATTCCTGGGCTGAGTAAGGATAAAATCCAACATTTACAGTTGTGTTGGGGGAGATTCACTGGATTTCTATGTCAAAAGCAGCATATCACAAATTTCAACAGCTTTAAGAACAGACTGAAGGAGCTCCTGGCTTCCCAGTGGCATTCATATGTAAAATACAGTGCTAGGAAGAGAGGGCATCATCCACCCTGCATTCCATGACTTGTACCATCTAACTGTATGCTGGGGACCTCAGGAGGAGGCCGAGATGGATCATACATAGAGTATGAGAAGAGACTGACAACAACATAAGAGGGAACCCGAAGTATCCTATAGGCATATAAATAGTAAAAGGGTAGTAAAAGGAGGAGTGGGGTCAATTAAGGACCAAAAAAGGGATTTGCACATAGAGGCAGAGGGCATAGCTAAGATACTAAATAAGTACCTTGCATCTGTCTTTACCAAGGAAGAAGATGCTGCCAAAGTCATAGTGAAAGAGGAGGTAGTTGAGACACTGGATGGGCTAAGAATTGATTGAGGGAAAGTATTATAAAGGCTACTGCGCTTAAAGTTATTAAGTCACTAGGACTGGATGGGATGCAGCTGAGGATGCTGAGGGAAGTAAGGATGGAGAATGCAGAGGCACTAGTCATAATCTTCCAAGTCTTCTTAGATACAGGGGTGGTGTCAGAGGACTGGAGAATTGCAAATGTTACACCCTTGTTCAAAAAAGGGTGTAAAGATCGACCCAGCAACTATAGACCAGTCAGTTTAACCTCGGTGGTGGGAAAGCTTTTGAAAATGATAATCCAGGACAAAACTAACAGTCACTTGGACCAAAAGGGATTAATTAAGTAAAGCCAGCATGGATTTGTTAAAGGCAAATCATGTTTAACTGACTTGATTGAGTATTTTAATAAGTTAACAGAAAGGGTTGATGAGGGTCGTGGGGTTGATGTGGTGTACATGGACTACCAAATGTATTTGATGAAGTGCCACAAAATAGGCTTGTCAACAAAGTTAAAGCCAATGGGAAATAAAGGATAGTGGCAGCATGGATACAAAGTTAGCTGAATGACAGGAAACAGAGAGTAGTGGTGAACTGTTGTCTTTCAGACTGGAGGAATATATGATATTGGGGTTCCTCAGGGGTCGATATTAGGACCACTGCTTTTCTTGATCTGTATTAATGACCTTGATTTAGATGTGCAGGGCACAATTTTAAAATCTGCGGATGATGTAATACTTGAAAGTTTTGTGAATTGTGAGATGGATGGTGATAGACTTTAAGAGGACATAGATAGGCTGGTGGAAAGGGCGGACATATGGGAGATGAAAATTAATGCAGAGAAGTGTGAAGTGATACATTTTGGTGTGAAGAATGAGGACAGGCAATATAAAATAAAGGATACAATTGTAAAGGAAGTGCAGGAGCAGAGGGACCTGAGGGTATATGCACAAACCATTGAAATTGGCAGAACATGTTGAGAAAGCGGTTAATCAGGATTACGGATCCTGGGCTTTATATATAAAGGCATAGAGTACAAAAACAAGGACGTTATAGTGAACCTTTCTAAAACACTGGTTCGGCCTCATCTGGAGTATTATGTCCAATTCTGGGCACTGCACTTTAGGAATGATGTGAAGGCATTGGAGAAGGTGCAGAAAAGATCTATGAGAATGGTTCTAGAGATGAGGTACTTCAGTTACAAGGGTAGATTGGAGAAGCTGGAGATGTTCTCCTGAGAGAATAAAAAGTTGAGTGGAAATTTGATGGAGGTGTTCAAAACCATGAGGGGTCTGGACAGAGTAGATGGGAAGAAACTGTTCCCATTTGCAGAAGGGGCAAGAATCAGAGGACACTGATTTAAGGTGAGTGGCAAAAAAAGGCTACATGAGGGACAACTGTTTTCTGTAACAAGTAGTTAGGATCTGGAATGCACTGTGTGAAAGTGTGGTGGAGGCAGATTCAATTGTGCCTTTCAAAAGGGAAGTGAATAATTCTCCGAATAGAAAAAATTTGCATGGTTGCGGAGAAAAGGTGAGGGAGTGGGACTAGGTGACTTGCGCTTGCAGAAAGCTGGCATGGACATGACTGGACAAACGGCCTCCTTCTGTGCTGTAACCATTCTATGATTCTATGAATTTTGCTTAATTCAAATAAAAATTAGAAAAAGGTGATATTCCATTTTCTCACATAATTAATTAAATGCTTGAGATGTTTTGAAACTTCTGAAGTTTTTTATTTCCCATAATTTGTAACAATGAATTAACTTGAACAAATTACTATATTAGGATGTTAGAACAACCATTGACGAAATCACAGACCCGAATAGACCAACAGTGTTTGGGGATGGAGAAACATTTAGTAATGTCCAATAATGCAAGAATGCAATAATTTGAGAGCATGATGGGCCCCCCATTTTACTTTTAGTTTTAGTTTTTTTTCCTTTTTTATATATTTTTTTGTGTTTATTTTATTTTTATTTCATCTTAGTTTGTGCAGTTTGCTTACCACTGTTTTTTTCATGTTTGTACTTGCGGCTGTTCAATTTTCAGTCCATTAACACCCTATCTGTACTAATGCTTTGTCTTTCAACACACCATTAACATATTGTTTGCCTTTGCTCCACGACCTTCTGGTCAGCTATTCTGTGACCTTGTCCTATTTACATCTTCTCCTTTGTTATCTCTTGCCCCACCCCTGCTTTACTTGCTTATAACCTTTTACATTTCTAATATTTGCTAGTTCTGAAGAAGGGTCACTGACCTGAAATGTTAACTCTGCTTCTCTCTCCACAGATGCTGCCAGACCTGCTGAGTATTTCCAGCATTTCTCGTTTTTATTTCAGATTTCCAGCGTCCGCAGTATTTTGCTTTTATTTAGTAATGTTCTCCTACTCTGTACGGTTATATTGAGTCTACAGAAACAGGCCACTCAGTCCAACTGGTCTATGCCTGTGTTTCTACTCCACATGAGCCTCAACCAACTCCTCTTCATCTAACCCTAGCAGCATAACCTCTATTCCTCTCTTCCTTGTGTACTTACCTAGCTTACCCTTAAACAGATCTATGCTATTTGCCTTAACTACTCCTTATATTACAGCATTCCACTTTCTTACCACTCTTTGGAACAGAAGTTTCCCCAGGATTTTCTATTTGATTTATTAGTCACTATCTTATATTTATAAATCATAAGGCTGAATTTTGTTCTGAAGACATGGGTCCCGGGGTGGGCTGGAAGGTGTGGGGAGACCCTGCCTCGGCCCTTCGTCGCACCCCCGTTACAATTCCATGACGGGCAAGCAATTAACTGCCCGCTATCTGCGGCGACGCCCCTTTAAGGGACGAGCTCCCACCTCCAAGAGCCGCCGGCAAATCCGGAAAAAGAGTCCAGTGACCCTGGAGAAGTGAGTGGGGTCGGGGTCGCTGGTGCCATTCAGGCAGCCCCAGCGACGGGATGGGGGGTGGGGTTAGTGAGGGTGGAGAGGTGTCCCAGAGGGGGTGAGGGGGGTAGGTGGTGGCGATTGCTGCGGGGGAGCCCTTTGGGGGCCCTGGATTGCCCCAAAAGGAGGGAACACCTGACCCCGATAGGATGCCACCATGTTTTACCTGGCAGTGTCTCCATGCGGCGGCGGGCCCCTCCATTAATTGGCTGCTTAAGGGCCTCAATTGGCCTGGGGCAGCAAGGCCGGCCTCGGCTTTCCCCATCCTGGACTAAATTGGAAGATGTTGTGAAGTTGATGGCACTCCGCTCCCCGCAGTTTCTGATGCAATTTTATGGGACCCCCAGCCTCCCGCCCCCATTTCTGTACTGAGCAGGCCCATAAAATTCAGCCCCTAGTTTTGGACTCCTCCACAAGTGGAAACATCAACCTTGTTCATTATCTTAAAGATTTTGATCAGATCAGCCTCTGCTTTATCTTTTCTAGAGAAAAGAGCCCCAGCCTATTCAGTCTTTCCTGATGGGTATATCCTCTCAGTTCTGGCATCATCCTTGAGAATCTTTTTCGCACCTTCTCCAGTACCTCTATGCCGTTTTGATAATATGGATACCACAACTGTGTACAGTACTCCAAGTATGGTCTAACCTAGGTTTTCTATGAGTTTAAAATAACTTCTCTGCTTTTCAATTCTATCACTCTAGAAATGAACCCCAGTGCTTGGTTTGCTTTTTTAATAGCCTTATTAACCTGCATCGCTACTTTTAGTGATTTGCGATTGTTATTTTCTCTGTATGGTGCTGTTATTTTTGCTTCATCCAAATTTGGAATTATGCTGCATAAGTGAGAACCAGTTACTATTCTTGGAAATGATCAGTTTATGTTCAGTGGCTTAACATTGCACAAAATGTATCTGCTGCTTTCTATTCATTGTTTAAACACACATAATGAACAATGTTCAGTAATAAAAGCATAATTCTGAGTGTGACTCATACTCCAGTGACCTTGTTTTTTTAAGGCCAAATTGGCTCCTAGAAATGTAATTTGCAAAACCAAGTTGTGACTGAAATACTCACGACGAGCTCCCATTAATCTCAGCATAAAAGATCTCCAGGCTTCCCTATGATGCCAGTGTTAATAGTCCTTGGAGCCTAATTTTGTTTATATAATAGGTTTTAAACTGCACTCTTGGTAATAGAATATAATTTCCAAAACATTCAGTAATGCTGTGAGCAACACCCAGCATTGCTGGATTGGAGAAAAATGGTTTGTACATCTGTCCTTTGCTCCACTTAATAAAATTTATAAAACAAAATAAATAGGCTGGTTGATAACTGAACTTCAGTAAATGACCATTACTACAGAATGCAGCTAACAATGACACAAAATTAATATGTGTGTGTTTAGACAAATGCTGTAATTTCAACAGGTGACTGAAGAACATGCATACTGAATTGCAATAAAATTTAATGTCAGAGATAAGAAGTATGAACTTACTGTTGGTAATATGTAAATTGATCCTTGAATGAGTCCATATGACATTTCATCTATCCATTATTTGAGTAGAGACATAGTCCATTTATATTGGCATTAAAAAAGTAGTTGGAGGAATATCATACAAATGTGTTAAGAACTTTTTTTTATTCGTTTGTGGGGATGTCGGCATCGTTGGCCAGGCCAGCATTTATTACCCATCACTAATTGCCCATGAGAAGGTAGTGGTGAGATGCCTTCTTGAACCTCTGCAATCCATGTGGGATAGGTATACCCACAGCGCTGTTAGGAATATTTACCAATATTTAATGGAGTATGAGAGTGCAGTAATCTTGGCCCTAAAAATCCCCTAAAAGGAGAAGAAAAGAGACAATGAAGAAGAGAGAAGGGAAAACAACCAAAGAAGAGTACTTGGTATCTGCGGAGTGAGGAGCACACCAGTGTGAACTACGTGATGAGTCGAACAATGGCAACATGAATTGAGAGGGGAGAGGATGAGTTAGGTGGGGTTGAAGGGAAGAGAGCAGGGATAAATTTGATCACCCCTGACAATGAGCGCTGGTGATGTGGAATTAATCCGGAGGAGACGTTTCTTGCCATTATTGGAGTGACCATGACTGAGGCTGCGGCCAGCGGCGGGGCTGCAGTGGTAGAAGATGATGATATCCTCATACATAGTTCTTCTTCTCACATCCCACTTCCTTCTCATCCCACAATCTTCTGATTTACAAGCTGTAGATGGCCTAAGTATGCGCCTCTTGCTTTCCCAACCTCCCTTCCCCTCAACACTATCTTTTACTTTTCTCCTTTGAGATATCCAAGAACTGCAACCTAGCCAGGTAGTAGTGGACGAGCAAGAAGTGAGTGATGATCAAAAAACACCATCACTCAATCGCACACACACAGCCACCAGTTTAGATACTGACACAGCGCATAATTTAGAGGATAGCACAGAGACAGGATCTGCATGAGACCCAGGGCAGGAGTGGCCTGCAGCCAGGCCCCAGACAATGGTATTGCAGGTGCCAGCTTGCCAGAGGGCGAGGTCACATTTGAATTCTGCTGTAGAGGAATCAAGCTGAGGACTTTGATGGGGCAGGCTACAGGATAAGACTGATGGGTATGCACAATGAAATGCTTGGTCCAGTGGCAGGCCTCTCAAAAAGCCTGCATGCAATGCTAAGGAGCATGGAGGAGTCCTGCATCAACTTTGCACAGGGCTTTGTGCAGTACTTGGAGCCCATCCTTTATTGTGTGGAAATGGCGGTCAACTCCATTAGCACACATGTGTGTAGCCAACCATCATGTAGAGTCCAATGGCCAATGTCTCAGCTTCCATTGCATCATTATCAGAAGCCACCCAATGTCTGGGTCCTGTAGTGAAAGCTTAGATTTCTGTCATGCAAGTTTAGCTTGCAGCCATGCAAGCTCAGACTGCTGCCATCATGGTTGGAGATATTAGTGTTCAAAGAGGCTTGCAGGGTGTCACAGCAGTACAGCCAGCTGTCCTTCCAATTACTAGGATTGCTGAGGTGCTGCCCTGGAGGAGTAGCAGTGGCTCATGGAACACAAATCTGCTGTCTTCCTTCAGAGTGACAACATTCATCATCTCACCACTGACACTGCACCAGTGCCTTTGCTGGTGCCTGTCAGCCAACCAGCCCAGACTGCTGCCATCCATACCAAGATGATGCAGTCAAAGACTGCGTCTTCTAGGCTTAGAGCTGCTGGAGGTAATCCTCTCAGCTCATTTGCAGTCTCCCCCACAGTAAGTCAGCAGCCTTTCACTGGCCTGACCGAAGACACTGGGGTAGCACTGTGTAGGAACACTGGGGCAGGCAAAGACACATGGAGGACAGGCGCAAGAGTGATTAGTTGATGTTTGCGTGCAATATGGCATGCTTTGGTGTACAAATTTTGTTAGGAATGTTCATTGTGCATTGGCTTTTATTTTTGCATTGTTGTCACATGGACTCTGTGCTGGTAATAACAGAGGGAAGGGAAGGTGTGGGACTGTTGGTGAATGGGGAATTGGGGTTGCATTTACTAGTATCATAGTTGAATGATTTGCTCATGGACAGGTCGCCAGAAAGAGGCTGTCTAGGTTACTTCCTCCCTTCTACTTCCTCTTTCTTCATCCTCCTCCTCCTCTTGCTGCTCCTCTTCCTGTTCCTCAGTTATTTGCTGTATAGCTGGTGACTAGAGCTGTGCCCTCAAGGTGGAAAGGTTGTGCAGCATGCAACAGACCACCTCAAATCTTGACACCTACTCCGCTGAGTACTGCAGGGCTCCTCTAATGCAGTCCAGGCAGCGGAAGTGTTGTTTTAGCGCATCAGTGGTCTGCTCCATCAGATTTTGTGTAGCAGCATGGCTTTCATTGTATGTATGCTGCTAATGTGTGCATGGGTTACGCAGTGGAATCATGAGCCATATTGTCAGTGGGTAGGCCTTGTCACTCAGTAGCCATCCTTTGGTTTTCCATGATGGCTCAAATGCAGATGCCACAGCGGACTGCTGTAGAATGATGGCATCGCCACTGCTGTTAGAATACCAGGCATTGATCTGCATGATTTGTTGCCTATGGTCACAGACCAGCTGGACTTTGAGGAAGTTCAATCCCCTTTCGTTGTGGTATATCTTTAAAGTTGAGATGTGGCACCTGCAAAGTGATGAGTGTGCAGTCAGTGCCAGCTTGCATCATGGAGAAGCCTTTATCAAGCCGTGTGTTCACTCTGCCTGCTGCTCTTTGGCAAGACGGAATTAAATTTAGTTAGACCTCTTTGAATAGAAAGCATTAATGACTTCCTTTCTGTAACAATGGGTGGCAAACTGCCAAATGTTGCAGATATCTCGAACCTGGAAGGAGCCAGATGCATAAAAGTTCATGGCCATGGTCCCCTTCACAGTCACTGGCAAGACAGTCCTTGCACTGCTCTGAGGCTGCAGTTGTGACTGCAGCAGGTCCCAGATTCCAGTGAGGACCTCCCTAGTGAAGCACAGACATCTTACACATTGTTCGTTACTGAAGTTCAGGTAGGAGAATTGCTCCCTGAACACCCTGAGTGGACATGGCCTGCTGAGAGCCTTTCTCCCCCTCCTCATCCTCCCTCTTCTAGCAGCTTGTCATGCTCTGCATGGACTCTGCTCATTCTCTCACTCATGCTGTATTCCAAGGGGAAAGAAAGCCTATTACTGCATCCATGTCTGGGAGCAACTGTTGCTGCAGAAGCCTTAAGTCAGACCAAATCCTTCAGCATGTGCCACACCATTCCCTGTAGACTATAGTGGCTTTAAAAATCTCTAGAGAGCAGCAACACTTATACAATCATAGCAACAGCCAGTAGAAGTCAATCAGCAACTGTAAGCAGTTGATGATCTCTTAAGGATAGGGTGACAGAACAAGTTAAAAAAATTTCAGCTGATCAGAGAACCAGCATGAATTTGCAAAGGGTAGGTCATGTTTGACAAATCTGATAGATTTTTTTCAAGAGATGACTAAAGTAGTGGACAGAGGATTGTCTATGGATGTTATTTATCTGAACTTCCAGAAAGCATTTGATAAAGTCCCTCATAAGAGTCTGTTTGCTGAAATTGAAGCTCATGGAATTGAAGGCAAATTGTAGATCTGGCTAGGAAATTAGCTGAGTGGTAGGAGACAGAGAGGGAGGATAATGGGTAGGGTAATCTAATTGACAGGATGTGACTAGTGGTGGCTGGGAAGGATCAATATTGGAGCCTCAACTATTCACCATATTTATTAAAGACTTAGATAATGGGATAGAAAGCCGCACATCCATATTTGCTGATGACACAAAGATAGGTGGCATTGTAAGCAGTGTATATGGAAGTGTAACATTATAAAGAGATATTGATAGATTGAGTGAATGGGCAAAACTGACAAATGGATTTCAATGTAGGCAAATGTAAGGTCATCCACTTTGGACCAAAAATAAATAGAATGGGGTACTTTCTAAATGGTGAAAAGCTAGAAGCAGTGGAGGTCCAAAGAGACTTGGGGGTCCAGATACATAAATAATTAAAATTCCATTAACAGGTACAGAAAATATGCAAAAAGGCTAATGGAATGCTGGCCTTTATATCTTGAGAACTTGAATACAGGGGGGTAGAAGTCATGTTTCAGCTGTACAAAGCTCTGGTTAGACCACACATGGAATCCTGTGAGCAGTTCTGGGCACCACACCTGAGGAAGGATATATTGGCCTTGGAGGGAGTGCAGAATGATACCTGGACTGCAGGGGTTAAATTAGGAGGGGAGATTACAAAAACTAGGGTTAAATTCCTTGGAATTTAGAAGGTTAAGGGGTGATTTGATCAAAGTTTTAAATATATTAGGGGGAAGAGATAGGGTAGATCGAGAGAATGCTGCATCAGTTTCTCCAGTTCTCATACTGGATTCTCAGGGTTCCTCAAAGAGGTGGAACAGGATGATCTGGTAGCCTCTCTCTCTTAGCAGGCTTACATTCCAATTGCCCATTTAAACAGTTCAAAAATGAAACCAACTCCTGACCACCATAAATATAGACATGTCACTTCTCTGTAAACAACTCCAGTAGTCAGCAGGGCTCCTGCTGTTTACTTAGCTTAAGACATGTGACTTACAGTAAGTATTTGTTTTTAAACAAAGTCCCAAGTGTCCTTCCAGTGGTTCTATTTTAAAAAGAAACAATTCCAGCATCTCCTCAAGTATTTCCATAGTCTTTTGAACACAAGTCCTCAAAAAATGTTAACAATGGAAGCACGTTCATGATACCTCCACACTTGGAGGAATTAAACACCATTGTTAAATGTGTTTCATTACAAATTGTGGACATAAAAGAAACAGAAATAAAAAAAAATTTACACACTCATTCTCATTCACTCTTTACCTGATACAGTTATGCCCCATACCATCTTTGTACTCAGATAACTCAAACCAAAGTTAAGTTCTAGACAAAGCATCAGCAATTACGTTGTTTTTTTCCCACAATGTAGATAATCTTTAAGTGATAGAGCTGCAATAGCAAACTCCATTGAAATAGTCTGGCATTCTGGTTTTTGAAATTTTCCACAAAGGCTAGGGAGTTATGATCAGTATATACCAGTGTCTTTCTGTAGCTGTGGTGGACATATAGCCAACAAAATCGGAACTCAGTGATGCCATTGATTCTCTAGCCAGCGGAAAAGCCCCTGGGAAGGACAGCATTACCCCTGAAATAATCAAGAGTGCCAAGCCTGCTATACTCTCAGCACTACATGAACCGCTATGCCTGTGCTGGGACGAGGGAGCAGTACCTCAGGACATGCGCGATGCCAATATCATCACCATCTATAAAAACAAAGGTGACCGCGGTGACTGCAACAACTACCGTGGAATCTCCCTGCTCAGCATAGTCTTTGCTTGAGTCACTCTAAACAGGCTCCAGAAGCTGGCCGAGCGCATCTACCCTGAGGCACAGTGTGGCTTTCGTGCAGAGAGATCGACCGTTGAAATGCTGTTCTCCCTTCGTCAGATACAGGAGAAATGCCGTGAACAACAGATGCCCCTCTACATTGCTTTCATTGATCTCACCAAAGCCTTTGACCTCGTCAGCAGACGTGGTCTCTTCAGACTACTAGAAAAGATTGGATGTCCACCAAAGCTACTAAGTATCATCACCTCATTCCATGACAATATGAAAGGCACAATTCAACATGGTGGCTCCTCATCAGACCCCTTTCCTATCCTGAGTGGCGTGAAACAGGGCTGTGTTCTCGCACCCACACTTTTTGGGATTTTCTTCTCCCTGCTGCTTTCACATGCGTTCAAGTCCTCTGAAGAAGGGATTTTCCTCCACACAAGATCAGGGGGCAGGTTGTTCAACCTTGCCCGTCTAAGAGCGAAGTCCAAAGTACGGAAAGTCCTCATCAGGGAACTCCTCTTTGCTGACGATGCTGCTTTAACATCTCACACTGTAGAGTGCCTGCAGAGTCTTATCGACAGGTTTGCGGCTGCCTGCAATGAATTTGGCCTAACCATCAGCCTCAAGAAAACGAACATCATGGGGCAGGACGTCAGAAATGCTCCATCCATCAATATTGGCGACCATGCTCTGGAAGTGGTTCAAGAGTTCACCTACCTAGGCTCAACTATCACCAGTAACCTGTCTCTAGATGCAGAAATCAACAAGCGCATGGGAAAGGCTTCCACTGCTATGTCCAGACTGGCCAAGAGAGTGTGGGAAAATGGCGCACTGACACGGAACACAAAAGTCCGAGTGTATCAAGCCTGTGTCCTCAGTACCTTGCTCTATGGCAGCGAGGCCTGGACAATGTATGTCAGTCAAGAGCGACGTCTCAATTCATTCCATCTTCGCTGCCTCCGGAGAATACTTGGCATCAGGTGGCAGGAGCGTATCTCCAACACAGAAGTCCTCGAGGCGGCCAACATCCCCAGCTTATACACACTACTGAGTCAGCGGCGCTTGAGATGGCTTGGCCATGTGAGCCGCATGGAAGATGGCAGGATCCCCAAAGACACATTGTACAGCAAGCTTGCCACTGGTATCAGACCCACCGGCCGTCCATGTCTCCGCTTTAAAGATGTCTGAAAACGCGACATGAAGTCCTGTGACATTGATCAAAAGTCGTGGGAGTCAGTTGCCAGCGTTCGCCAGAGCTGGCGGGCAGCCATAAAGGCGGGGCTAAAGTGTGGCGAGTCGAAGAGACTCAGTAGTTGGCAGGAAAAAAGACAGAGGCGCAAGGGGAGAGCCAACTGTGTAACAGCCCCGACAAACAAATTTTCCTGCAGCACCTGTGGAAGAGCCTGTCACTCTAGAATTGGCCTTTATAGCCACTCCAGGCGTTGCTCCACACACCACTGACCACCTCCAGGCGCTTACCCATTGTCTCTCGAGATAAGGAGGCCAAAGAAGACAAAGAAGGTGGACATATACTTCAAAATGTTTTAGAGCTAGTAGCAAGCCTAGGGTTTCTTTTTCCACTGTAGAGTATCTACTTTGGTGTTGATTTAGCTTTTTGGAAAAGTATTCCATGGCCTTTCTATGCGCAATTCATCTTCTTGTAACAGGACTGCATCTACTCTCAGGTCACTAGCATCACTTGCTACCCTTGAAGGTCTTTGTGAAATTTGGGGCAGACAGCATTGGTTCATTGATCAAAATTGCTTTCAGCCTCTCAAAAGATGCTTGGCACTCTCCTGACCACACTATCCTGGCTTTTCTGTCAATGGAGCAGCGATAGTACTAAAGTTTGGTACAAACTTGTAGTAGAAACCACACATCCCCAAAAACCTCAGGATTTCTTGTTTAGTCTTGGGGACAGGGAACTCCATCAATGCTTGTACTTTTGCTGTTCTTGGCAACATTTGTCCTTGTCTTACTATATACCCGTAGGTTACCCGTGCTTTTGCAAATTCACTTTTGGCAAGATTTATCACCAAATCAGCCGACTGTAATTTTGTAAACAGAGCTTTTAGTTCCAAGTGGTCGTTCCAAGTTTCACTCTGTACCAGCACAGCAAGGTAAACCACACAGTTAGGAACACGGGCTACCACTTGGTTCATTAGTCTCTGAAAAGTTGCTGGGGCATTTTTTAGCCCAAATGGCATCACTCGGCATTGGAAAAGACCGTCTGGTGTGACAAAGGCCGATATTTCTTTAGCTCAGATTGTTAAAGGAGCCTGTCAGTATCCCTTTAACAAATCTATTTTTGTAAGAAACGTGGCACTGCCAACTCTGTCAATACAGTCTTCCAAGTGAAGAATTGGGTAGGAGTCTGTTTTTGTTACTGCATTAACCTTTCTGTAGTCTATGCAAAATCTAGTTGAACTGTCAGGTTTAGACACTAACACGGCTGGGGAACTCCAGCTGCTTTGCCGGGTTCAATTAGGTAATTTTCCAACATGTATTAAATTTCTGCTTTCACCGAGGCCTGTTTCTCTGGACCTAAGCGATAAGGATGCTGCTTTATAAGAGATGATTCTCCTACATTCATATCATGTGTGGTTAAGGTTGTACATCCTGGTTTGTCCCTACAGACTCCTTTAAATGCTGTGAGTAGCCTTGTTAGGTCTTGTTCTGCATCTAAATGTGAAAGCATAGTGTCTAATCTCCCTAACAATTCGGTGTTAGCTAACTGGGTAGTAGGAGGTTCAATTTGGGAATTGTCTCGGCCTCCTTCTGCCTCATCCTCACTATCCCTTTCGTCCTTTGCTGTCCTTACTACTTGATATACCTGTTCTTTCTTATCCTCCTCCCGGCGATGATATTGTTACAACATATTGATGTGACACAGCTGATTCTTTGAACAGCGATCTGGGGTGTCAATCAAATAATTTATTTTATCAATCGTTTGACTACTGTATATAGTCTACTGAATCGTGCTTTCAGTAGTTCACCCTGTAAAGGCAGCAACATAAACACCTCATCCTCTGGTTGAAATGTTCGGGTCTTGGCATACTTGTCTGCCCAATTCTTCGTGGTTGTTTGGGACACTTTAAGGTGTTCCTGAGCCACTTTGCAGGCTCTTGTGAGCTCCTAGTACATGGATTCATAATATAACATGGAAAATTGATCCCTCTGTTCTAAAAACTTTTCTTTGATTAGTTTTAGAGGACCTCTTGCCTCATGTCCATAAACTAATTCAAAAGGACTAAAACTGGTAGACTCATTAGGTGAATCCCTGGTGGCAGACAAAAGAAATTCCAGCCCATTCCCCCAATCGTGGGGATATTCATGACAATATGCCCTGATCATCGTTTTGAGCATCTGATGGTACCGTTCTAAAGCCCCTTGTGTCTGTGGGTGGTATGCTGAGGACTTTAACTGTGTTACCCCAAGATTACTCACAACTTCCTGAAAAATTTTAGATATAAAATTGGAACCTTGATCTGACTGGATCTCCACTGGTAATCCATATCAAGTGAAGAACTGGTCTATCTTCTTTACCACTACCTTAACAGAAATTGTTCTCAAGGGAATGGCCTCTGGGAACCAAGTAGCCATATCCATAATAGTGAGTATACATTTGTGTTCTGCTTTTGTTTTTGGTAAAGGTCCCACACAGTCTACCAGCACCCTACTAAATGGATCCCCAAAAACTGGTATGAGAATTAGAGATGCCAGTTTTATGGCAGGTTGTGGTTTTTCCGCAATGTGGCACTTATGGCACGTTTTACAAATCTGCACCATGTCCTTGGAAAGATCTGGCCAGTAAAAATATCCACTTATACAATATCCCCACCATAGGAATTTCATGGGCTATCCTTAATATTTCCTGGCGATACTTGGGCAGTAGCACAATCTGGTGAACAACCGTCCATTCTTCATCTGCAGGTCTGTGAGGAGGTCTCCATTTCCTTATTAGAATCCCATTTTAAATATAGTAGCCTTCTGCAACTCCCTTTGCTTCGGCTTCAGTTAGAGCCAAATGTGCCACTTTACCTAACTCTGGATCGGCTTGCTGAGCCTTGATCAGGGAAGACTGACTGAACATTTCCTTTGGATTATCCAAATTACCAAAGATAGTTTCAGACAGCCGAATATCTGTCTGTGGTGCCAATTTGACCTTCGACAATGGAACTTATTTAGCCATTGCTTGGGTCACTACATGTGAAGGAGAAATTCCTGGAACTTTTTCCTGCAACTGCTCTGTCTCCTTAACTGCATTTGGTCTTTTCGTGACTACTGGAGAAGCTGCTACCTTTGCTCTGGCCAAATCATTACGCAGGAGTAGGTCAACTCCGTCTACAGACAAACTATGGACAACTCCAGGTGCACCCGATACAAAGGTACAGGTGTATACTCCCCGCAGATACCATTCACTGAAACCTTGGCATTTAATGTGCTCTCTGGTGGAAAAGTCAAGTTTTTCCCCTGTAAAAGAGTTTGGGTGGCTCCTGTATCCCTAAGTATAACAATAGGTTTCCTGCCTCACTTGAGGGATAAGGAGTTGCTTTTCCTTTTGACAAGAATTCCATATAACTCTCAGGTATCTTGTTCCCATTCTCTGCCCTCACAGCAGTTTTTGTACTTGGCCTTACAGCTGCAATCAGAGCTACAGCTCGCTCTCGGTCAGGGCCCCTTTCTCTGCATTGGCCTTGTGTACCCCAGTAAGTCCCATGGGTTTACCCCGCAATTTCCAACATTCTGCACGAAGGTATCCTACCTTGTGGCAATGGAAACACTTCTGTTTTCAGAACTCACTTCTACCCTCAGCACCTTCCTTTCTGGTCTGAGGAGGAGATGCTGGGGCATTCCCAGCTGTCCCTTCCTGTCCCCGGCTACTTGCTTTCTTTTACCCTCCCACCTTCTATCTTTCTCAGGTTGTGGGGATGATGGCAAAAGGGCTTGGGCTTGTTGGCAAACTCATAATCATCAGCGAACTCAGCTGCCTGTCTGGCTGTTGAAATGTTCTGGTTCTCTATGTGAGTTCTTATTAACGGATGGAATTAATTTTTAAATTCTTCCAGGAGAATTATTTCCCTAAGGGTCTTATACACGGCCTTGACCTTTAGTGTCCGCATCCAATGATCAAAGTCAATTTGCTTTATCCCCTCAAATTCTATGTAAATCTGCCCAGGCTGTTTCTGGAGGTTCCACAATTTCTGCCTTTAAGCTTCAGGGACCAACTCATAAGCAGCGAGAATAGCCTTTTTTGCCATCTCATAATCTGCAGAAGCCTCCTCAGAAATTATCGCATAAACTTCATGAGCTCTGCCTATCAACCTGCTTTGCAAGAGCAGTGTCTAGTTTTCTTTCAGCCACCTCATTGGTTTAGCTAGCTTTCCAAATAAATGAAAAATGCCTCTACGTCCCTCTCCTCAAACTTTAGGAGGGCTTGCACAAATTTAAACAGCTCCCCACTTGGTCCTGGGTTGGAGTCAGGTCTTTCCCCATTCAAATTTTCATCGGGGTCAAGGGCATCCTTTTATTTTCTAGTTCCAGCCTTCTAACCTGGTATTCCCTTTCTTTCTCCTTTTTATCTTTCGCTTTTCGTTTCTCTCTCCTGCCACTCTGCTTGCTCCCTTTGAAATGCTCTCTCCTTTTCCCTTTCCCTTTCCTCTTTTTCTTCCTTTTTCCTTTCTTTTTCTTGCCCCCTTTCTTGGTCCTGAAATTCTAGCTCTAACTTCTTCATGTCTAACTGAATCTGTGCCCAGTGTTGCCATGTCTTCTTCCGATTCCACTCATCCCCCTGGCTCTTTCACTTCAATCTTCTGCTCTTTGGCCACCAGTCCCTGAATTTCAGGTCTCCTAGCTTTTGATCTAATATGTATCTTCAAGTGCTCCGCCATACTTAACAGCTCACCAGTTGAAATGCCCTTAAACAATCATTATCTATTCCAGGCTGCTGCACAAACGCACTTGCATCAAAAGTAGCCATTCAGGTAGTGTAAGCTTTACTCTATTGTGCAAGAAAACTGGTATTTTCTTTTCCCCCTTACAATTGCGCTTCATTGGCTTTGAGCTATACTAGATGAGGCCCCAATTATATATTACTACCGAGGCGGGAGGAGTGCACTGTCTTTCCCTAGCTCCACTTCTCCATGGGTCACAACATATATTTAAATGTTTTAACCAATTACCGATATAGCCAATTATATACCTTATCTATTCTAGTTTCAGAATAAAAATCCGCCAACCAGGTTTCTTGAGCAAACAACAAAATTATTAATTTAATATAAAACAAGACTCATTCAATAAAGATGCAAAGCTTATTAACTCACAGGCTGAAATATGAAAGTATAAATATATTCCCTTCTAAATAACAAAACACACACACACACACTAGACAAAATAAAGAAGCTTTCTCTGAAGAGATCAACTTTACAAAAATAAAGAAAAAAATACTTTGGCCTAGTACTTGTTCATTCTTGAAGTAAAAGGATAAGATATGGAATGCACCAGTTGGTCTGGCATTTGGATATATTAGTCACGAGGATCTCTTCAGAAGCAGTTCAGTCAGGAGATGACAAGAGAAAGCCTTGCAGAAACTTCTCAGGAGAAATGCTGCAGCAGTTTCTCCAGTTTTCACACTGGATTCTCAGGGTTCCTCAAAGAGGTGGAACAGAATGAGCTGGTAGCCTTTCCCTCTTAGCAGGCTTACACCACTACTGCCCATTCACACAGTTCAAAAACGAAACCAACTCCTGACCACCATAAATCTAGACATGTCACTTCTCTGTAAACAACTCCAATAGTCAGCAAGGCCCCTGCTGTTTACTTAGCTTAAGACATGCGACTTCTAGTAAGTGTTTGTTTTTAAACAAGGTCCCGTGTCCTTCCAGTGACCCTTTTTAAAAGAAAACAAGTCCAGCATTTTCTCAGGTATTTCCGCAGACTTTTCAATGCAAGTCCTCAAAAATGTTAACAATGGAAGCACGTTCATGACACAACTCAGAGAAAAACCAATGAAGATTCACTTCAATGGATTCAGTCTGTTGTCTCCTTTCTATTTAGGTTCCGTCCCTAACGCCCAGCTTGACCACTCGCTCTTGCCCATGTGAGACACTTACAGGAGGGCTGTGCCTACTCCGGCAGCTCACTAAGGGAGAAGGGTGAAGTCAACATCTGCCAATTAAGGCAGAAGGAATAAGCATTTTCCACAATGAATGTTAACTTCAATAACAAAAAATCTTTATAACTCAAAACAAGTGGCAAATGTCAAACCTCGTGAAACCCCAAGTGTGTCTCGGTAGTTTACTTTATACGTTTACGCGTGCTTCGACCAGGTGTGACCCCTGCGCTTACAGCTGGGCTGGAGGCAGGTTGCAGATCTGGCAGCCCCTTGGCTTGTGATGACTTCAGCTTGTCCTCTGGCTGCCTGAAACCTGGAAGGCCCCGGCTGCCTGAGGATTTCCTGCTCAGGTGCAGGACTCTTCTCAGGCGTCGCAGCTACTGGAGCTGGGCTCACTGATGGAGAGGTTGAGGAGCAGTCCATACTCATAGCGCCCTGAGGGGAGGCCCAAGCTGTGGATGTCAACCTCTCCTTCTCCTTTCCAAGGCTGACTTGAACCTCCCTGCTGACCAAAGAAGAACAAGGACCTGGAGAAGTATCCAGGCATCTTGTTCTTCTCTCGTCTTGCCACTGCTGCGTCTAGCTCATGGCCAAGGTGATGGTATGCAGATCTGTGCACATTTGTGGGATTTGGCTCTCCATGAAGGCCGCCAACCTCTTGGAGATACTCCTCCATTGTCCGCTTATGGCTGCACATGGCCTCTACCAGATGTTGTCTTAGCTCTCTCTGAAACTCCAGCGTGCCCTGTGCTGTCAATAGCAAGGCTCGTCATCAGTCTGGGGCTCAGCATGGATATGGCCACCCAAAGTCCTCCGACTGTCAGAGGTCTCGGCTGTCTCAGCCTCAGCCAGCCGCTTAGGCGCGTGTGCAGTGCTCTCACCAGCTAGTGACCCTGATTCTAATGCTGAACAGAAACCCACTGAGGTGAAAGATCTGCACTGGTGGATGTTGCAGGAGTGTCATATGATGCTGTTCCTCAGAGATTGACTGCTGTTCCCCTTCTGATGGACTCTCTTGCGGACACCGATCTGCATGAGAGAACACAAACATCTGTGGATTAGGCAGTGCAGATCTCGTCATAATATCTGTGCATGATGTGGATTTCCAGAAGTATGCTGGATGTCAATTGAAGATCATCCTCATTCTCGTGCGCGGAAACTCCAGTCTCACCATCTGCTCTTTATTGGCTGCCCTGTTAACTCCAGTGCCTCCTCCTCAGCTGTCGAGAGAGGCTGTATGTCTGGAATTCCTCCACCAGTCCTTGAGGTCTCCCTGCTGTAATGGGCTCGCTAGTCCTACAAGTGGAAAGAAGCAGATAGTCTTACTTCGCAGAGAGATCAACATGACAGTTATGCTAGTAGCATCCCTTCGTCCCCTGTTGGGGTTTCCCATATAGCTTATTCTCATGTCAGCTCTCAGGGGAATTGGGGGGGTGGGTGGTTGGTGCGGTGAGCTTTGAAAGAAGATGGTACTATGGCCAAGATGTAGCCATGCATCTGGTAGGATGTGGTGAAGCCTAACCCCCTTTGCCAGAGCCTTTGTGGTGCCTCCCTTCCCATGTCATGCTTCCCCCTGTGTAGCCACATGCAATAGCTAAAAAGGAGAGAGGTGTGGAGCACCTTTGCAGAATGAATGAGGTTGTTGATTCTCTTCCTGCCATGACCCATGTTCGGGCGGTGACCCCATGGCTGCTGACCTCATTTGTGATCTTCATCCAGGCTTGCTTGGCCAGGCAGAAGGACCTCTTCTTGCCATTCCTGGGGAAGAGGAACTCCCGCCTTTCCCTTGCATCCTGGAGGAGAATCCCCAGGGAGGCATCGCTAAACCATGGGGCCACCTGATGTCTTGCCTCTGCCACATTGCAGCGTCCTTTTCCTGGGATAGAGGGTCAAGAAGTCACTCCAACACCACCGGTTTCAACAGAGAATAGAAAACAGCAAAGACAAAAAGGCAGTTATGCAAGTTGACCTGGCAGGGCTTTAAACATGACGTCAGCACATTCTGCGGAGTCATTTGATGCCACATTTGGTGGCTTGAGGCCCGCCCCCATTGCGTGATTAGATGGGCTCCGCGCCTCCATTATGATAATTGGCCGCCTGCCACATGATTGTGGTAGGCCCACCGCACATGCGACGAGTGACAAGAGCACCCACTTCCGGGTCTGCCGCCGGGACCCACAAGGGGTTCACTATATTCAGCCCATAGACTTGATGGATTGGATGGCCTCCTTCTGTGCCCTAATGACTTGTACGCATAAAGGCTGGTAGAACATTCCACAAATGACAATTGATGCTAGATAAATTGTTAATTTTAAAAAAGAAATTGATAGATTTTTGTTAACCAAAGGTATTAAGGGATAAGGGGCAATGGTCCATGTGGAGTTAGCTCGCAGATCAGCCATGATCTTATGGAGTGGCGGAACAGCTTTGAGGGGATAAATGGCCAACTCCTGTTCCTATGATCCTATGTTCCTTTAAATAGCACTGGTGGGGGTAGGTGTCCTTTCTGTTGCTGAACATGTGTTCAGCCATGCGTGATTAAGAGAGAGCGTTAGCTGGATCATTGAGCTCCAAAATGGCAGCACTGGCATCAAATCAGTGTTTCATCCTGATTGACGCAAGATCTGCCTACTTTGCATACTTCCAGCGGATCTCACTGTGTGCATGGTAACTGCTTCAGCAATATTGCGTCTGATGCAACTTGACCCAGAGATATGCGTGGGCACTGCAGATGCCATTTTGGACCTCGAAGGCGCCTCAAAGCTCTGAAAAACAGATGCTTCTGATCTGCATTTTGCACTGAGTGGGCAGAACTTTATTTGGCCAACTGAAGTGGGAATGGAGGCGTGGGGGGTGGGTAGTGGTGCAGAAAATTGGGGTGGTGCGCTTGACTGGAAACCTGAGATCGTGATGTGGGTTCTGGTTTTTGTCAGCGGAGGGAAAGCTCCAACACGGTGTTGCCGCCATCATGCGGCGGGACTATGATTTGTCTTGGCGAACAGCTAGTTTGAATGCATTTGCATTGAATTGAAGCCAATTTTATAGGCATTTCAAATTCAGTCAACCGTGTACGGGGATTACGTGCCTTCAAATTCCCAGCCATTTAAAGGTGGCAGCACTGAGGAGAGGCTTCAGTGCTGCCACTGGAAGGCAGCCATGGTGAGCAATGGATAGGAGAAAAGGGGAGATCAGAGACTATGGTCAGCCTGCAGTGCTGGGCTCTCTGCAATGGTAGGTGCAGTCTTGGGTGCAAGTGTGGGTGCACTCTTGGGGATACAGGACTCATTGCAAGGGTGGTGCTGAGGGGCATTAGCATGCCTTCAGACGGGAAAAGCAACAGGAAGGTCGTAAGGCAAGATTGTCTCTCCACGGGAGGGGCAGAGACCAGCTGGCATGGGTTTCATAACCCAATCTTTGTGGACACCTATGCTGCGCAGGATCAGCTCAGAGCGAGGGAAGGCCAGGAACTGGCTGGGCATACTAAGGTGAAGCTCCAATAGGGAAGCAACAGCAGCCAGCCTCACCAAGAAGGGCTTATCTGTGCCAGAGAGTGTACTGGACTCGCCTCAACTACTTGCAAATATCAGAGAGGCAGTGTCAGTGAAGACTGTGGCTCTCCAGAGAGACCATCACCGACTTATGCACCATGCTGTGACCCATGGAGCTCGATGGACATGCAAAGCCTGTGGGCCTGAAGATCACTGTGGCAGTCAACTTTTACATGTCTGGCTCTTTCCTGGGATCCACTGGGGACATATGTGGGGTATCCCAGGCAGCAGCCCATCGCTGCATCAAGGATCTAACCATTGCCTTGTTCAAGAGGGCCGGCGACTATGTGCGATACTTCATCCCAGTCAGGTGAAGAGGGCCATCGGCTTCGATGCCATCGCTGGACTTCCCCAGGTGCAAGGTGACATCGGCTGCAAGCATGTGGCTATTAGGGCTCTCATGGAACAGTCACTGGCTTTCATCAGCAGGAAGGGCTTCTATTCCATCAATGTACAACTGGTCTGCGACCACCGAAAACACATGCTGCAGGTGTGCGCCCTCTACCCAGAAAGCAGCCACAACGCCTACATACTTCGTCTGTTCTAAGTACCACAGCTCACCTTCAGGGATGGCTCCTCAGACAAGGGCTACCTTTTGAAGACATGGCTATTCACACTAATGAGGAACCTGTTATGTTTCGTATCCCAAGCATGAAGAAACTAGACTCACGATTTCTGTATGTGTTGGCTTTATTCAGATGGCTGCCTGGATCTGGCTTAGTTTCACTTTTGGAACCATGCCCCCTCAGGGTTGACTGACAACATAGTGAGCAGTCTTACAAGCACAACACAGAGCAATCAATCACTGGGCAATCAAACACAACATATTTCCTGCCTTATAAACAAAGGAGCTTATTTTGAATTAAACCTTTAGAAGCGTCAAACAGGTATATATTGAGTCATTTCTCAGAGTCCATTTGTTCGTCTAAGTGCACAAATCTGGATATGGAGGTCTCCTATAATGGTGCTGAGATTGATGAAGACGTGTTTGTGATTCAGCGTGATCATCTTGAGGTAGATGATCAACATTAAAATTGCTAATCAGAAAGGGAAATATATCCTCGAAGTCACGATCATCGAAATCTCCATGTCTGCTCGCAATCAAGTGTCTTGTGTTCCACTTGGTGTTGTCATCCAAGAGATAAGTGTTGGTACCGAGCATCCACTTGATCTGCTTAGGACATGATAGAGACGACTTGAGCTTGTGGTTGCGATTTGGACGTTGGATGCGAATCCAATCTCTGACTGCAAATGGTGGTTTTCTTTCGTGTGTTTGCTTATCGGAGTATGCTTTTACTTTGCCTTGTCGCTTTGTGATTTCGCTTTGACATTCACATTGGATGGCGGTGACAGCTGAAGAATAGTCACCCATGTGTGATTGTTACAACCAATCATAAGGTCGGCCGGTGTCTTTCCAACCAGAGAGTATGGGGTAGATTGGTATGTGTGATGTAGGTTATGAATGGATTGTTCAAACGTTTCCACTCTGACATGCTAGCTCTTAAATGGTCCTTGACCACTCTGTTGAAATGTTCGATGCCATCATTTGATTGCAGATCGTATTGTGATGTCAGATGATGGTGACTTCCGTAGCCTGTTAGGAACTCTGTGAACTGACTGGAAACAAACTACAGTCCGTTGTCCATAGTGATAGTCCCTGGCAAACCCCACTTTGTAAACCACTTGTCCAGAATGTCAATGACCCAAGTGGTGGTTATGGAATCTGTTGTAGCAATTTCCGGCCACTTGCTATGTAGACCATAGCAAGGAAAAAATTTTGATTGCTAGGGGCTGCATGCACTTCCTGGAAAAATATCTACTTAGACTTGTTGCTATGGTTTTGTTGGCCATGGGGCTGTTGTAGAGGTGCAGGACATGGTTGAGCAGATTTTTCATTGCGTGTACATGCTGCACAGTTTCTGATGAAATCTTCTATCTGGTAATCTATTGCCACCATTCACAAGATCATTGCTTTATCTTAAAGACACCCGGATGTCCTTCGTGGGCAAGATGCAACACTCATTGATGTAGCACTTTTGGGATAACTGCTCAAGTTCCGTGTGCAATACAGTTGTTATCAAACAATGGGAGCTCATCACGTACTCTCTAGTACGAGACCAGTTCTTCCTCTATTTTGCGATGTCAGTCAGTTTTTAGGTACTGGTTTACTTTCTGCAGTATGCTGTCTGCTGCCAGCTCTGCCTTCAACTTCTCTTGTGTCACAAGTTTCACGGTCGCGTGTGAAATCACTGTGGCTACGTAGTCCTCGATGTTGCAAGTCACTTTGCTATTGCTAATTCTGTCTGCGATAGTAGCGCGGCTAAGCATGTCGTGTGAACCTGCGAGATACTCAACCTCGAAGATGTACTGGTGAATGCAATCAGACCATCGGTAAATGCGTAGAGGTCAATGACCAGATCATGATGTGGCTAACAATATAGTTAACACTTGGTGATCGGTGTGGAGGGTGAACTTCCTACCATGGAGATGCATGTGCCAATCTTCACAAGCATAGATGCAGGCTAGTGCTGTGTCGTGGAGGATTTGCGGTCAGTTTCCGACAATGGGCGTGACATGTACTGTGATCAGTTATTCGCTTCTTGCAATGTACTGTGAGAGTACAGCTCCTGTTGCATTTCCTGATCCGTCTGTTGTGGTGTATGTTTCCGCATATGGGATTAAATGTGTGAGGACTGGTGGAGATGCTATCTTTGCCTTTAACATGTCAAACACTGTTTGCTGTGCGATTACCCATTCCCCTTGTGTATCTTTGCGCAGTAGCTTTCAAAGAGGCTCAACAATCTCACATACCGGGGCACAAATTTGTGGTGAAAGTTGGTAGTGCTGATGAACAGTGCCAAATATTTCACATTGGACGGGATCAGAAGTACATGAATAGCTATGATGTTATCATATGTAGGCTTGACTCCAACTGCTGTCACTTTGTACTCAAGGAAGTCCATCTCAGATGCCGCGAATGTGCATTTGTCCTTGTTGAGTGTCAAATTGTATTGTGCAAGTCGAGTGAGCACTGTGGATAACTGTTGATCATGTTCTGCTTTGTTCCTTTCATGGACGTCAACATCATTGAGAAGGTTGAGCATCCCCTTGATGTCTGACAAGACTGAAGAGACTATCTTCTGGAATATGCTAGGTGCTGAACTTCGTCCCTGGAGTATTCTGTAGTACTGAAACACACCGTCGTGTGTAACAAAGGCTGTAAGATGTTGGTTTCATTCTGCTAGTGGTATCTGAAGATATCTCCATATATGAGCTTCATGAAGACCGTGGAGTCATGAAACGATGCCGATAGTTCTTGGATCGTAGGGAGCATGTACTTATCTGGAATAATTGCTTTGTTGACCGACTTAAGGACAACACATAGTCTAAGTTCTCCATTTTTGCATCGTGCAATGACTAGGTTTGATATCCATGGGAATGAGTTGAATTGGTCAGTGATACCATCTGCTTCCAGTCATTTCAGCTCCTTGACACTTCAGCGTGAATTGCGAATGGCAACCATCTCAAATTTTGTGAAACAGGTGGAATTGACGTGAGGAGCATGACAGTACCCTTTAATCTCTCCAAATCTGGTGAATAAGGAAGGATACTGTTGTGAATAGTCTGTATCATTGATCACATTAATGTGTGCTCCAGTGGGGTCTTCAAGTTTGAAGCCAAGCTTATCAAACAGGTCTACCCCCCCATAAGGCTCCTGCCTTTGGCCACAACGATGGGAGAGATGTTCACTCAATATGGATACTTACACACCCCCATCAGTGAGGAGTGTCACTGAAATGCTGGTGATCGCGATTGTGCAATCCTTGCAGTGACCCCCATACATGGGACTGGGGGCTTTACTGTCCGTGATAGTATACATATACGGTATTTCACTCTCAGGAATAGGTTCCTTCATGTTTCAAATTGACAAAGTCTTCTTTGACGACTTGCATACCTTTGCGAAGTGATTCATCTTTAAGCAGGAGTTGCGCTTTTTCCCTCATGTTGGGCATGGTGTTTTTTAAACCACGGGTACCCCCACAATTTGGGCCTGTTTTTGGGGTGCCTGACCATGATAGGGCAAGTGTTGATGAGGCTGCTATGGTCTCTTTGCCCGTAAACCTTGTACTTGAGCTAATTGGTTGTGGCCTTTTCCAAAGTCAAACCATCATCCTCCATGAGTAGACATTCACTAATTCATGGGATTGAAGTTTTTTTCAATTAGTTGGTCACAAATTAGTTCATTAGTTAGTGTGCCAAATTTGCATGTAGAAGCCAACTGACACAAAGCTGCCACATATTGTTTTACGGGCTCACCATTTCCCTGGCAACTCTGGCGGAACATGTATCATTCAATCATCACACTTTTCTTTGTGCCAAAGTATTTCTCAAGAACACTTACTGCTTTATCGAACGTAGACGTATCATCCATTAACTGCTCGGATATATGCTGGCCCTGTACTCTGACACAATGCACGAGTATCACCTTCTTGTGGGTCACTGCTATATCCATACTGTCCATACCCATAGTGAGCAAGTAGGTTTCAAACCCAGAAATCCATCTGTTCCACAGAACGGGAGGATCACCTGGCAATGACAGGAAAGGCCTGGGGACAGTAAATTTAAATTATTCACCATCTTTGTCGCCAGATATTATGTTTTGTACCCCAAGCATGAAGAAACTAGACTCACAATTTCTCTGTGATGGCTGCCCAGATCAATCATAGTTTCACTTCTGGAATCATGCCCCATCAGGGTTGATTGACAGCATAGTGAGCAGTCTTACAAACACAGCACAGAGCAATCAATCACTGAGCAATCAAACACAACAGAACCCTTGCAGTGCAGCTGAGGAGAGATATAACACTTACCACGGGCCCACACGAGCGACCTCGATCAGGCTATCGGGCTGCTGAAGATGAGATTCCGTTCCCTCAATTAATCCTGTGGGGCCCTGCAGTATGCCCCAGTGAGGGTCTCGCGTATTGTGGTGTTCTGCTGTGCTCTGCACAATCTAGAACAGCAGAGGCGGGGAGGCCTTGCATGAAGAGGACATGATCGATTGCCAATCCTCATCCGACGAGGCGGATGTGAAGGAGGCTACTGAGCAGGCAGCACTGGATCTTGATTCCCTTGTACCGGAGGTCCCGGCCATTGAGAGATATGCAAGGGGGGCACAGGACAATTGCATACATACCCGCTTCTAGCCACCATGATGTCCTCTCAAAGTGAACTCAATAAAGACTCATGTCACTGTATTCTGCCTGTCGCTTTCTTCCTATCGCTCTCCAGTGCCTGGCGCCCAGCTTCACCATGCGCTCTGACACTTCTGAGATGCTGATCAAAAGAAGCCTAAGCCTAAACTGGCAGCCCATTGAGCGAGCAAGGTGAAGATAATCTCTAATAAGGCAGCAATAAAAGCATAAGCCATTTACAGTAATGATTTTGCCCTCCATTTATTCCCACAGTTGGAGCAACCAATGGCAAAGCCACAATTAAAACACTTGTGAAACCCCAAGTGCATCTAGCTGCTTTTCTTTATATGCTTCCTTGTGCTTCTACACAGTATGGCCCCTATGCTGGCAGCTGAGGTGGAGGCAGGCTGCTGATCAGGCTGTACTTTGGCCTGGGATGACTTTGGTGGTTGTCCTCTGGCTAGCTGAAGCCTGGAGGGCCCCAGCTGGCTGAGGGGTTCCTACAGAGGTGCTGCACCATCCTCAACTGTCACTGTCACATCTCAGGCTGAAGAAACACACTTAAAGTCACAGATTTAACTTTAACAAAGATTTAATAAGCTTTAATAAAAAGACTCCTGTAGAGTTCTTGCTTACTGCTGCTCACTGTGGCTACAAAGCCTACCTGACCTTACAACAACCCCCAGGTCAGATGTTTTCCCCAAAGCATAAATCTACTTTCTGTTTCCCTTCCAAGTACCATATAGTCTCTAATACCGAAGCCCACAGATACAGTCATGACAGTCATGGCTACTCTGGGCTCACTGGTGAAGGGGCTTCAGGAGCTGCTGTCCACACTCAGAGCACCCTGAGAGGAACCCCCAAATGTGGAGATCAGACTCCCCTCCTCCCTTCCAAGTCTCCCTTGAACCTCCCTGCTAACTTGAGACAGATGTGAAAGTGGCAGAGACTCTAGGTGCTTCACCTTGCCTCTGCTGTGTTGAGCTCATGGCCAAGGCGATAGTGTGCAGGTCTGCGTGTATCTGTGGGATCTGGCTCTCCACGATGGTCACCAACCTCTCAATGGAGGAAGCCATGCACTCACACGCCTGAGACACAGCAGCACTCATGGCATGGATGGACTCCTTCATTGTCTGCTCATGGCTGCACATTGCTTCTGGCATCTCCACCACATGTTTCCTTACTTCTCTCTGTGCTGCCAACACCAGAGGCTCAGAGGCTCGTTGTCAGTCTGGGCTCAACATGGGCCCGGCCTCCTACAGTCCTCTGACTGTCATTGGCTTCATTTGTTACAGTCTCCGTCAGCTGCTTGGGCACATGTGTGGTGCTCTCACCAGCTTGTGACACTGAATCTAAGCCTGAGCGCATACCCACCGACATGAGAGTATCTGCACTGGTGGAGGGTGCAGGGGAATGATGTGATTGTGCATTCTTAGGCTGCTCCTCCTCCTTGGAGGTCGACGGCAGGCCCCCTGTCCCAATGGCTGCACTTGCCTTTGAAGCACCATGAGCTGCATGAGAGAACACAAACATTTGTGGGTTACGTTGTTCATACCTCCCCATGAGACCCATACATGATATGGATCTCCAGAAGTGTGGTGAGTACATGTGAAGACAATGTTTCCTCACTCCAGTCTCACCGTCCATGATTGCTCAGCCACTGTAGCTCCTGAGCCTCCTCCTCTGCTGGTGTAACAGCATGGACATCAGGGATCCCACCGACAGTCCTCGTGTCTCCCAGGTGTTATGCGCACGTTTCTCCTGCAAGTAGAAAGCGGCACACAGTTAGACCTTGCATGAAGAACAACAGAACACTTATGCTCGTAGCAGCCTCTCATCCCCTGATAAGGTCCCTAAATGGCTCCTCCTCATGACTGCTCTCACGGGACATAGTGGGGTTGAGCTCTGAACGAAAGCGGCCTCTTGATGAGATGCAGGCATGCATCTGACAGAATGTGCTGAAGACTCATCCCCTTCCCACCACCTTTGTGGTCACTCCCTCCCATTTAGCCACATGCAAGTCCCAAAGAGGAGATGGGTATGGAGGACTCACCTTGGCAGAGCGAAGGAGGTTGTTGACCCTCTTGTGGCATTGGACCCAGTTCCAGGGAATGACCCCATGGCTGCTGACCTCCTCTGCAATCTCCATCCAGGCTTGCTTGGTCAGGCGGGTCACTTCTTGCCATCCCTTGTAAAGAGGAACTCCCGCCTTTCCCTTGAAGCTTAGAGGGGAATCTCCAGGGAAGCATTGATAAACTATGGGGCTTCAGGCATGGTCCCAGTTGGCTTCCGCTCTGTCTGTTGACTTTGCAGTCCTGGTGCAGGGGTGCAGAAGGCTCCAGCAGCGTTGGAGGGGTGCTGGGGGCAGGTGGTGGTGGGGCGTCCAGCAGTAACATCAGTGGGGGGGTTGGTCCAGCAGTAACATCAGCAGTTGGGCTCCAGCAGTATTCCAGAATCACTGCGTCAGTGAAAGGCAGCAGTACAAGCAGAGCTGGCAGTGCTTTAGGATGGCGCCAGCACCCGTGTTTCCTTTATCTGATGCCCCCATCAACGCCTCGTTGCCCACCCTGCATCCTGCAATACGACGAGCCCTGCACCTCGATTATGGCCATTGGCCGGCCGCTGTGTGATTGCGGTCAGTCAGCTGTACACATATGCCGATGGCACCTACTGCTGGTGCTGCCGCCAGGACCTGCAATGAGCTGATAAAATTCAGCCGAGAATCTCTATGGCCTGGGTTTTTGCAGGTGAGAATATTTCAGTGAACCAGGGGTGTTGACGGGGAAGGAAGCATGCCTCTATGAACTTGAAAGGGGATTACAGGGCAGAGATCTTCAAATCCAGTGGTGTCACACCTGTTTTTCAAGCATTACTTGCTGGAAATGTGCTGCCCACCATACTGGTAAGGGTTGAAGAAGAGGTGTCTAGGTCTTGTACCAAAAACAGACGTTAGGCCCTTTTCATATGCAATTAAGTGCTGAGTGCCTGATTCTCATCTATGCTTGTTGTGGTGTATTCTGACTAAAAAAGCAGCAAAATTTGGAGAAGGTTAGCAGTGGTGGGATAGGCTTGATAGGCAGCAAGATTTATGATGCATGATTCATCATTGTAGGAAAATCTGGGACAATGAATTCCCAAATGACAAATAGAGAGTAGCTGACAATAAAATTGAACAACTGTTCTGTCACTTTTTAGGTTATTAAAAATGCAATGTTTTTTTTCACAATAGAATATTAAATGCTGCAAAATGCACCCTATAAGGCGACAAAATTTTCTCGGGCATGACCCCACCCCCACTGCAGAAAATAAATTTTGACTCCTCAATACTTACATCACTCTTCATTATTTCATGAACTTCAATTGCTTTCTCCCAGTACAAGTGCAGGAATGTTGGGTATACCGACAGCTTAAGGCCCTAAAATTGTGCTGGGGTTCTTCCGATCTCCAGCCATAACTCTGGTGGAAGACTGGGAGAAACCCCATGGGAACACAGTAAATTACTCTTTTCAGTCATTGCTGTCGGGTTTCACTAGTCTCCCAACATAGAGAACCCATATGGAATTTCAGTGCCAAAGTTTGAAGCATATGTTCCACCCCACTTTTAGTGTGATTATGTCATTTGAACATCACAGACTTATATTACATTTTAATGTTGTCAGCTTTCTTGCAGCTGCATGAGATTTTTTAAAGCCGTTGGCCAGCTTATTATTTTTCCAGGCTGGCATGTAAACTCCAAGGGCGTGAAATTTGGATCTGTAGCACTGCTGGAGATGGCACCAAGGAGGCCTATTGCCCTCTTGGAGGTGTGTGCTGTGCCACTTCTGGCACAGCCCATGTGGCGCACCATCTTGAGGAAGGCGCTCATGCAGGTGTCTCCTGAGTTGAGTGCTGGGGCAGCCAGCAGCACGGCAAATGCTGAACCCTATGCTACAATCAGGTAAATTAGATGGCAGTACCCAAGTTGTGTGCTGCCTACCTGCACTGGAACTGGTGCGGATAGGTCGCGAATCACAACCTCCACGTCAGAGAAATGCGCACACCAACTTTTAGCCCCAGGAGTCTTGGAGGATGTTTACTATGAATTTCCCACAACTTCAGCAAGTTGCTTCTACTTTTACCATCCTATAAACTTAGATAGGCCTTCAGTAGCACTCGCCATAGTTCCCTCAAGCTCTGATTCAATGAGATTTCTTTCTCAGCCTGCTTCGTAAGAGATGATAAAATTCATAGAATTGCACCAAATTTCCAATTGGAGAATAAGTTATCTTTTCCTCTCCTCTCAAGATTACTTACTTTCTGGCATGGTCTGTTGACCAGTTGAAGAATATAATTTCACCCGTTTTGATCAACTACTGCAGTTTCTCTCTGGCCTCTCTTGCCCTTCTGCCTTATTGCCTGATTAAAAACATGAATTTCTAGTTCATCCTCATAGATCATAAGTGAAAGACCCAATTGGCTAGATCCTCAAGGATTGTCTTAGCAATATCTATAAAATGCAAGCAGCATATTTGTTGCCAAGGTAAATGTAGTAAAATTTTAGCTTTCACTTTGTTGTTGGCATCCTTCCATCAATGAAAGATGATGGACACGCAGCAAACAATCCATTCAGGTGGGGTGTCTTCTCTTGGTGCACCATTGCTGATGGCCGTGAAGGCCAATCCTTGAGAGGCAGGTTTTGCCACAAGTGCTCTACGTAAAGCTGCTAGGTGATGCTGTGAGTTGTTTGCGGCATTGGCACCCTGTTGCCAAGCTGCTGTAGCCACTGGTTGTCGTGGTAGTGCATGCCAGTCCACAGAATGTGTCACTATTTCCCTCTTTCGCCAGCTAGTGACTCCCAGGTGTGATAGTCGACATTTAGGGCCTTCATGTTACACTTGCAAGCATCCTTGAAGCTGGAGCTTTGGGCACCCCACTGGTTGTCTGGCCCCGGTTACCTCACCATACAGAAGGTCCTTGGGTTTGTGACTGTTTTCCATCCTGCGGACATGTCTGATCCACCGAAGCTGCCTCTGATTAGTGCCAACACACTTGGGAGCTTTCATTAGCTCAACCTTTTCGTAGTAAGAGAGTAAAAAGAAAAAATGGTTCAATGTAGGAGGAATTAAACATATTAATAAGCAATGGGTTAGTTTGAAATAATAAACTATAATTTCTGGTATATTGGATAGAGAATATTTTTCTTAAGTACAGTATATAGCTAATAATTTCCTTTCACAAGCACTTATAAACAAATTTTAAATCATTGCATTTGTGAGCATGAAAGAGTTTTTCCCGCTGCAATTAATTGTTGCATGTAAAAGCCAATGCAGGTAAAATTGGATAACTCCCATTAATGGGCACAGGGATCGCGATGTGTGATTAACCTGCACCCATTCATTGCCGTGCAGGCAGCACACAAACTTCATGTTGCCTGCTAATTTAAATGATAGTAGCATACAGCCCAGTGCTAAGCATGTTGCTGAGTATAGCATTATTTCAGCAGGAGGCCTACGTTGTGCAAGGCCAGCACCACTTAAAGCTAGTCTGCGCTGGTTAAAATCATCTGCACCTCTTACTGAGGCACTCTGGCTGGGGAAGAGCGTCTGACCTGCAAAAAGAGTGCAAATGGTGCAACAGAGCAGAGAGCATGCTCCAAGATTCTCTGATGCAGCACTGGAGGCCTTGGTGCAGCAGGTGGACAAGAAGAGAGAGATTGTCCATTCACAGTGGGCCTGGGGGCCCTTCAGAGAGACACTGAGAAGGCAGTGCGACTAGATAGCCATCACAGTCAATGCCAGCAGTAAAGCCCCAAGGACCTAGATGAAGCGCAGAAAGAAGTTCAAAGAGTTCATATGAGTGACCAAAGTGAGTGAATGTATCTTCAAACAATGTGGGGGAATTTTATTCTGGCGGCGGAGGTTTTGACGTTTGGAAAAAGCGATGCTGAGATGCCCACGTTGCCTCTTCTCCGGAAGGCCTGTCAAACCTAATGCCAGACAGGCACTTAAATGGACAGTGGTGGGCCTTCCACAGGATCAAGGACCCCGTTGCCAGAAGTCTCGCCATTGGAGAGCTGCCGGCCAATCAGAGGCTGGCAGCTGCAGCCCCACGGCGGAGGCGGTGGCTGCTGCTGGTGGAGCACCTACTGGAGGCCGAGGAGCGTTGCTGGACCCAGGCCACAGGTAGGTCAGGGCCGAAGGGGTCTCACGAGGTGGGGTTCATGGGGGGGAGGGTGGAGGGGGGTCAGCAGCAAGGGCAGGAGCATGGCTCTCAGCCGCACCCCCGTCCTGATGCCAGGTCCCTCTTTCAGGCACTAAGTGCCTTTTAACTGTGAGCCCCAGCCCCACCCAGAGCCAAGAAGCAGTCTGCATGGTTTTTCGTGCTGTGCTTCCCGTGCAGTGACAGGGCCGCCTGCCGCACGGCTAATTGCAGCTGCGGCGAGAAGAGGCCCTTAGTTAGGGATTAATTGCCCAGTTAAGGGCCTCAATTGGCAGCGGGGAAGGAAGGCCTGTGAATGGACTAAATTTTGGCAGAGGTGGGATGGTGGCAGGAACACCCCCACCATCACCACCATCCCACCTAATTTTATGCCCCCCCCGCCTCCAAACCTACCGTGGGGAGAGCATAAAATCCTCACCCTCCTCCCGCCCCCGGTGTTTCTTGCTAACATAGCCAGTGCGTGCGTGAGCTCTGTGATGTCTTCCGAGACGTCATGGTGCACTGTGAGCGAGCAAGCGACCGGCAGGGGTGTGGGCCTGAACAAGTGGCGGGGTGGGGGGAATGAGCGGTGGTGGGTGGGGTGGGGGGGGTGCGGTAATCTAGCGGTGAGTGGGGGACGTGGCGACTGAGTGGCGAGCAGTTGGGCAGGAGGGAGCAAGTGGGGGTAGAAGCAGCCATTGAGGGGGGGGAAGGGCATTAGTTCTTTTATGACTGACTTTATTTGCCAATGCAGTTTATTCACTTTTCTACGTAAGATTGAGCAGCGCCATCTTTATTACAGGCAGCTGCTTGGGACATCGCTGACGTGATGTTTCAGTCAATGATACCGCATAGGCGTATGTGTGAATAGTGCGCCATCTAGTGGTTGCATTGTCAACAAACGCGGCCATCTTCAAATTCCACATTACTGCAAATGAATCACTAGCCTCACGCACTGTTCCATTTTCCAGCCGTCTTTCAGTCACCCACCAACATTCTCCATGAAGAACGACTCATATCTGCTTGTACAGTCTTGTGACTCAAAGACAGCAGTACTGCCAACTAAGCTCAGCTGCCTCATGCAACCTAGCATCATGGAAAGTATGCAGATGCAAAATAGCTGGCTGCAACAGCAAGGGCACTGACAGAGTGGCAGTGGTGGGAGGATGAATCGGGGGTAGATGGGAGTGTGGAATTCGAGACACAAACAGATCAGCCATGATCTTATTGAATGGCAGAGCAGGCTCAAGGGGCCGAATGGCCTATTCTGCTCCTAATTTGTATGTTCATATGAATGTTGTCATCATAATAGAGGATAGCAGGCTTGTGCTCCATGAAGCCACTGGAACCCAGGGTGGGACCTCTGCAATCCTGGTAATTTTTTGAGGGACAGATTGATGGACTGTTGTGACATCCTGAAAGTCCCTTTGAGCACTGGTATCCACAACCATGATGACAGCAGTCTGAGCTTGCATGAGGGCAAGCTAAGTTTGCATGGCAGCAAATTGGTCTTGCATGACAGAAGTCTGGGTTTTGACTGCAGCACCAGGTTGCAATTCTTGGGTATCTGAAATGAGAAAGGCATAAGGGTAGGCTTGTGGTGAAGGAAGGTGAGGGAAGATGAGGAAAGAAGGAGGTGCATGCTTACACCATCTGCAACTTCTAGATCAAAAGAGAGTGTGGGATGAGGGGGAAATAGAATGTGAGAAGGAGAATTACTGTAGGTATGAGCATACCATCATCTTTGATGGTTTCAGCCCCACTGCTGACCATGGACTCAGTAATGGCTGCTCCAGTGATGGCAAGCACTGTCTCCTCCATCGGGGTGGGATATACAGCCGTGCCTGTCCCATACTGGTTTGGTCCTGCTGCCTCTAGTTATGTGCCACCTTGTCCTGCAAGAGAGAGGCAAGTGTGTCAGTGAGTGTGGTGAGATCTGATAGGATGATATGGCTGTCATGATTGAATAGCTGGTAGCATGTGAGAGGTGAATGTGGGGCTTGCAGCAGTTCTAAGTGTGTAGGCTATTGCAGAAAATACGGAAGTATGGGGTTGAAGGTGATTTAGAGCTTTGGATCAGAAATTGGCTAGCTGAAAGAAGACAGAGTGGGGTGGTTGATGGCAAATGTTCATCCTGGAGTTTAGTTAATAGTGGTGTACAGCAAGGATCTGTTTTGGGGCCACTGCTGTTTGTCATTTTTATAAATGACCTGGAAGAGGGTGTAGAAGGGTGGGTTAGTAAATTTGCGGATGACACGAAGGTCGGTGGAGTTGTGGATAGTGCCGAAGGATGTTGTAGGGTACAGAGGGACATAGATAGGCTGCAGAGCTGGGCTGAGAGATGGCAAATGGAGTTTAATGCGGAAAAGTGTGAGGTGATTCACTTTGGAAGGAGTAACAGGAATGCAGAGTACTGGGCTAATGGGAAGATTCTTGGTAGTGTAGATGAACAGAGAGATCTTGGTGTCCAGGTACATAAATCCCTGAAGGTTGCTATCCAGGTTAATAGGGCTGTTAAGAAGGCATATGGTGTGTTAGCTTTTATTAGTAGGGGGATCGAGTTTCGGAGCCACGAGGTCATGCTGCAGCTGTACAAAACTCTGGTGAGGCCACACCTGGGGTATTGCGTGCAGTTCTGGTCACCGCATTATAGGAAGGATGTGGAAGCTTTGGAAAGGGTGCAGAGGAGATTTACTAGGATGTTGCCTGGTATGGAGGGAAGGTCTTACGAGGAAAGGCTGAGGGACTTGAGGTTGTTTTCGTTGGAGAGAAGGAGGAGGAGAGGTGACTTAAAAGAGACATATAAGATAATCAGAAGGTTAGATAGGGCGGATAGTGAGAGTCTTTTTCCTCGGATGGTGATGGCAAACACGAGGGGACATAGCTTTAAGTTGAGGGGTGATAGATATAGGACAGATGTCAGAGGTAGTTTCTTTACTCAGAGAGTAGTAGGGGCGTGGAACGTCCTGCCTGCAACAGTAGTAGACTCGCCAACTTTAAGGGCATTTAAGTGGTCATTGGATAGACATATGGATGAAAATGGAATAGTGTAGGTCAGATGGTTTCACAGGTCGGCGCAACATAGAGGGCCGAAGGGCCTGTACTGCGCTGTAATGTTCTAATTCTAAAAAAAGGGTGAGGTGAAGCTATGAATGTTAGGTATGAGTCCTAATTGATAGAGATTGTTGGTAGGTAGAGTGATGGGGTTGTGCTGTAGTGAGCAGTGTCTGGTAGGATGTGGCATTTGAAGATGCATTCACTGACCTTGACAATACATGAGGTCATCAAAGTTCTTGCGGCACTGCATCCTGGTCCTCAGGGCTTGACTCCTGGCATTGACCTCCACAGCTACCTGGTCCCACTGCCTTCTAAGAGTTTGTCTGTAGGGACATACACATTAGAAGTTGAAATATCATCAACAAACTTTAAAAAGAACAAAAATTAAAAGTGTGTAGAATTTTTTTTTATCATAATGGAGAAATGTGATATTCTACAAATATAACATGAGTTTTTCAGTGCCAGAGAGATTGTTCAGCAGTAATGATGAACTTAGTACACTATTAAAACCCAGTTACACCATATTTAACAAGGAGTAACTTTTACAGGGTTTTTTACAGTAAGACTCAGTGAAAAGGTGGACGTTCTCATCAGATCAATGATTTCTAATCGATGGCAATCTGTGGGAGCTTCAACAGCAACCCTATGGAGAAGCATAGAATCACTGACAGCAACTTCTGATTTTCATGTTTAACTGTGCATGTGCGGACTCCAGATGTTGCTGTCAGTTTCAGGTGAGTAATAATGGTAAACGCTGACAATTTTGTCATCATTACTGCCTCAAAATGGGGCCATTATTATTTCTACTGCAGAATGGAAATTTATTAAGGTTATGTTTTAAAAGCAACAGGTCTTCATTTTTTTATTCACCTGGCTGACATGTTGACAGTTAATTAATCACCAGTTGAAAGAGCAATGCTGAGAGTATGAATTGAAATGGTTTGTGTGGAGGTTCTTGTGTTGCAGTCATGCTCCTCTTTCAGCAGATCATGAGTGTGGGGCAGGCTTGATGGACCAGCTGGTCTTTTCCTGCCATCAATTTTATATGTTTGTGAGTCTGGCTAAGCTTGCTTTATGTCCCCTTGAGATGAGGAGTTTAAGGAACGTTCAGAATGCTGTTTTAAAACTAAGATAATGTTACCCAGACCTAGATTTTCTGGCACCTTCTGAGGGTTTTTAAGCATATCTGATATATAGTTGTTCAGGGACCCACTCCACTGTGTCTCTGCCGCTACCTTTGCACTCTTTGCACCCACTCCTCCAACCCCCTCCCCATATGTGGATGGGTCTATGTTAAATCTATGTGAATGACTGCAATTTATCCTCTGATGTATTTCCCAGTACATTTGCCATTTTGAAAGGTGAATGTTTGAGCTACCAGGTAAAGGCCTGCTACCCGACCCAAATCTGACGGGACCCGATGACATGTGTTGGGTTCGGGTCGGGTCAGGTCGTTCTTCCCGGTCAGGCTTTCGGCTTGGGTCGGGTTGGGCCCGGTCCTGGTTGGGCTGGGGCCAGGTCCGGGTCCGGGTCGGACACACACAGTATTAATTGGACTTGATAGGTTGTTTAAAAAGAAACGGATTCAGAATCGGAAGGTAGGTAAAGTGAACATTCTGGTGGTCGGGACAGGCTCGGGTTGGGTCGGGCTTGGGTCGGGTCGGGAGCGGAAAAAAATGGAGGGACTTGGGCCGGGTCGGGCTCAGGTCTGATGTGCTTCTGTCAGGTTTGGGTAATGTTTTTTTTTCCTGACCTGAGCAGGCCTTCACTACCAGGTAGGCCAAGGCCCAGGTTCTGATAGCAACAAAGAGGGTCACAGAAATTTTTTAACTAGGGCTTATGTAAGCATGAATTTCCTGTAGACTCCATTGTAGTGGCATCTAGGTCACAGGCACTGTGTACAGCACACGAGTTCCAGGAAATTATGGTGTAAATGACTTATGACATTATGGCATCAAGCCCTAATGCTTTTGTGCTGTTCTGTCATTATATTGCCAATAGGTAATTATTGTAGGTCTACCCCACCCCCATCCCACTAAAATCAATGACAATCGCATATTTCCTGGTGAACACTTGTTTTCTTGCCACTGCAAAGTATTTTTGTTATTTATTCATTCCTGGGATGTGAGCATCACTGGCAAGGCCAGCATTTATTGCCCATCAAAATTGCCCTTGAGAACGTGGTAGTGAGTTGCCTTCTTGAACCGCTGCAGTCCATGTGGCGTAGGTACACCAACAATGCTGCTAGGAAGGGAGTTTCAAGATTTTGACCCAGAGACAGAGAAGGAACAGCGATATATTTCCAAGTCAGGACGGTGAGAGACTTGGAGGGAAATGCAGGTGATAGTGTTCCCTTGCGTCCACTGCCCTTGTCATGGGTTTGGAAGGTGCTGTCAAAGGAGCCTTGGCGAGTTGCACTGAGAAGGGTACTGATGGCCTGGCAGCAGCATGATTTAGTGCTCCAAGATCAGTGTGGAAAGTGGAGAGCCCAAATCAAATTGACCCGAATAATATTTTGCAGGGCTACGGGCAAAGAATCAGGGTTTGGGGCTAATTGGATAGGTCTTTCAGAAATCTAGCACAGACACAACAGATACGATGGGCTGAATGGCCTCCTTCTGTACGGTATCATTCAATGATTCTATGAAGTGTCTCATCTGAACTGGGAAGAGCTGCAGAAGAACAACTACCATCAACAACATAATGGGCTTAATTTTTGTTTGGAGTCGGAACCTGGACATCGGGATCAAATCCAGGTCCCAACCTTGGACTATGTCTGAAATAATCACCCGACATAATTTACAAAGGAATCGCCAATTAATGGCCAGATGCCTCCCTCACCACCCAATTATGGACGGTGAGCAGGCTTCCAATGCTGGAAGGCCTGCTATTGGCCTGAGAGAGCAGCAGCATGTCGATGCAAGTAAGGGAGAGAGGGGGTACCTCAAGATGGAGGCAGAGTGGTGGTTGTATTGGGAGGCCCTGAAAAAATTCACTCTGGCTTTGAGACCTCCACTGAGGAGGAGCATTAGAGAGAGGGAGAGAGCTACAGCCACCAGGAGAGGGGCTGCAGCACTCAGAGGGGCACCAGAATCATAAGGCTGGAAAGGGGCACAAACGAGGAGAGCGCAGACAACCAGCCTCTTGTGTGCAGAAGACGCTACCCATCGTCAGAGGCTCTGATTCCTGCAAAGTCAGAGCAGTAGTGTCGCCAAAGACTGTGTCTCTCCAGGAAGGCAGTCACCAAGCTTTGCGCCAGGTTGGGGGAGGAGCTGAGCGCAATGGGAAGTGGTGAGGCACCCATTACCTTTGGTGTTGAAGGTCAACGTGGTGCTGAATTTCTATGCCTCAGTATCATTCCAGGGATCTACTGGAGATAAATGTGGGATCTCCCAGTCTGTGGCTCATTGCTGCATCAAGATGGCTACCAATGCCATATTCAAGTGGGCCAGCCAATGCATGCAGTTTTGCACTGGTCTGGACAGTCAGGCTGAGAGGGCTATAGGATTCTGAGCCATTACTGGATTCCCCCAGGTGCAGTTTGTTATCAACTGCACACATGTGGCCATCAAGGCTCCCACAGACCGGGCAGCAGCCTTCATCAACAGGAAAGACTTCCACTCGCTCCCTGTACAACTAGTCTGCGACCCACAAACAGATCCTTCAGGTCTGTGCAAGGTACCCAGGAAGCTTTCACAACACCTTCTTACTAAGGCAGTCCCAGGTGCCCGACATTTTCAGGCTGGCCGCATGCCTTCAAGGATGGATACTGGGTGAAAAGGGCTACCCAATGAAGAGATGTCTACTTGTGGCTGTGTGTAACCCAAGCACAGGAGGGATATAACAGCTGCCATGGCGCAACTCAAGTGACCATCTAGCAGGCCATGGGCCTGCTGAAGATACGGTTCAGATGCCTTGATATATCTGGTGGAGCCCTTCAATTTAGAGTGGCGCAGTGGTTAGCACCGCAGCCTCCCAGCTCCAACGACCCGGGTTCGGTTCTGGGTACTATCTGTGCGGAGTTTGCAATTACTCCCTGTGACGGCCGGGTGCTCCAGCCCCCTCCCAAAGACTTACAGGTTGATAGGTAAATTGGCCATTGTAAATTGTCCCTAGTGTAGGTAGGTGGTAGGAGAATGGTGGGGATGTGGTAGGGAATATGGGATTAATGTAGGATTAGTATAAATGGGTGGTTGTTGGTCAGCACTGACTTGGTGGGCTGAAGGGCCTGTTTCAGTGCTGTATCTCTCTATGACTCTCTATGATAATATGCCCCAGCAAGGGTCTTGCATATTATGGTGGTGTGCTGTGCTCTGCACAAACTGGCGCTACAGAGGGGAGAAGCTTTGAACAATGAGGACATCTGGAGCGTGATGCCTCCTCTGAGGATGAGGATTTGGAGGGGGTGGTGAGCAGGCATGTTTTGGTGAAGACCCTGAGGAATTGCAGGCAAAACACAATGAGATATGCACAAGGGAGGCTGGTGACTCACTAATGCAGACATGTTTCTCCTTAGCCTTCCTTACACACCTATTCAATCAAATAAATCTTCTGCCTTCTATACCCTGTTGCCCTTTCCTTGAATTCCCTGGACCCATCATCACATGAGGAATGGTATGGGAAATGCATTGATCTCATCTGGCGTGGTCGTCCCCATTACACCCTTTGCGAGAGCTATTAATCTGTTAATGGCCCAATTGTGTGTAAATAAGGAAAGGATTCATTTTCTGGTGTAGCATATCAGAATTCATTAAAGACTCTCTCACGCACTTGTCAGTACTCCTACAAGGTACTCCTCCTACACTGTCAGCTGAGGTGAAGGCAGCTGCTGACCTTTCTGCTCCATGGCTTTCAATAACTGTAGTGGTCATCCTCTGTCTGCCTGAGGCCTGGAGGTCCCCGGCATATTGGGGGCCTCCTGCACAGGTGCAGGAGCCACCTCTGTCATCGCAGCTTCCTGAGGCATTGATGCCACTGTCAGAGGGGACGAGGACCTGCCATCCACACCAAGAGTTTCTTGACAGGAGCCACCCAGATGCTTCAGGCAGCCGCTCCTCTTCCCTTTCAGGGGCACACTTGACCCTCCCTGTTCACCTGAGGAGTTCAAGGATCTGGCAATGATTCCAAGCATCTCTTCCCCTCTTGCCCAGCCATTGCTCCACAGAGCTCATGGTGGAGGTGATGGTGTACAGGTTCGTGCGCATCTCCAGCATCCACTGGGTGGTTTGCTGGCTGTGGCTCTCCAAGAGGGTTGCCACCCTCTCAATGGAGGATGTCATTTGTGCACACGCCGGATTCATGACTGCACTCATTGCCTGGATGAACTCGTCCAACATTCGAGCTTAGGTGCGCAAGGCCTCTGGAAGCTCCGCCAGATGTTCATACCCCTCACGCTGCAGCACCAGCATCTGCCATCTTGTTGATGACACCAATGGACAACTTGCTCCCAGTCATGGGTGCTGCAGTTACTATCCCCCTTCGTCTGCAACACGTGTGTAATTGAGCCGAGGCAACACAGCAAAGGACAAGCTGCTCACAGAGGGAGGAGGAAGTGGGGAGAAAGGCTCTCAGCAGGACGTTTTATGCATGCCCTAGAGTTGAGCACATAATTTAGGCTGAAATTTCAATGTGGTGCTGAGGAAATACTATATTATCAGAGACATTGTCCTTCAGATAAAATATTAAACCAATATCCTATCTATCTGCTGAGGTGAATGTTAAAGATTCCATTTGAAGAGCAAAGAGTTCTCATGGTGCCAACATTCTGGACCACGAAATAAAATTATGCTGTATTCAAAATGGCTGTTGTGTTTACCCACATAGAAACAGTGGCTGCCCTTCAAAGTAGTTCATTGCATATTTTCTAAGAGATAGTCATAGAATCATTGCAGCACAGAAAAAGGCCATTCAGCCCATCATGTCCCTGCGGCCCTCTGTCGAGCAATCCCATCAGTCCTGTTTCCTCGCTGCATCCCCTGTAGTTGTGCAAGTTAATTTCCCTCAAGTGCCCATCCAATTTCCTTCTGAAATCATTCATCGTCTCTGCTTCCACTACCCTCGTAGGCAGCAAGTTCTAGGTCATTACCACTCACAGCTTAAAAATGTTCTTCCTCACAGCCCTCTGCCTTTCTTGCCCCAAACCTTAAATCTGTGTCCCCTAGTCCTTGTACCATCAGCTTATGGGAACAGTTTTTTTTGTCTACCTTGTCTAAACATGTCATAATCTTGTACACCTCTGTCAAATCTCCCCTCAATCTCCTTTGCCCCAAGGACAACAACCCCAGCTTCTCCAACCTAACCTTATAGCTAAAGTCTCTTATCCCTGGACCATTCTGGTAAATCTCCTCTGTGCCCTCTCAAGGACCCTAACATCCTTCCTGAAGTGTGGCGACCAGATTGGATGCAATACCCTAATTGTGGCCTAATCAGAGCTTTATGAAGGTTCAGCATAACTTCCCTGCTTTTGTACTCAATGCCTCTATTTATGAAGCCCAAAATCCCATATACTTTGCTAACTACTCTCTCAATGTTTCCTGCCACCTGTGCACATGCACATCTATGCACATGAACCACCAGGTCCCTCTGTCCCTGCACACTCTTTAGAACAGTGCCATTAAATCTATATTGCCTCATCCTATTCCTTTCTGCCAAAATGCATCACCTCACACTTCTCTGTATTAAATTCCATCTGCCATTTCTCTGCCCATTCTGCTCGCCTATCAACATCCTGTTGCAGTCGATGGGTATCATCCTCACTCTCTGCCACAGCTCCAAGTTTGATATCATCAGCAAAGTTTGAAATTTTACTCTGTATTCCAATATCCAAGTCATTTATATATATCAAAAAAAAAGCAGTAGTCCTTGCACTGAACCTTGAGGAACACGACTGTCTACCATCCTCCAGTCTGAAAAACAACCATTTACCACGACTTGCTGTTTTCTGTCCTTAAGCCAATTTTAGGTTCAGGTTGACACTGACCATCCTGTTCCATGTGCCTTAATTTTATTAACCAGCCTTTTATGTGATATTTTGTCAAGTGTTTTCTTAAAACCCATATCGACAACATCCATTGTTTTCCTTTCATCAACCTTTTCTGTTACTTCATCAAGAAATTCAATTAGTCAAGCAGGATCTGCCTTTTACAAATCCGTGCTGGTTCTCCTTAATTAACTCAACCTCTCCAAGTGCCAGTTGATTTTTCTTCTGATTATTGTTTCTAAAATCTTACCCACCACTGATGTTAAACTAACTAGCCTATTGTCAGTAGGAACGTTCTTATGCCCTTTCTTGAATAAGGGAGTCATATTTGCCACTCTCCAGTCCTTTAGCACCTTTCACGTATCAAGGGAAGATTGGAAGATTATGGCAAGCCCTGCCGCTATCTCCGCCCCCACTTCCCTTAGCAACTTGGATGCAAGCCATCCGGACTAGGCAACTTATCCATTCAAAGCATATCCAGCCTTTCCAGTACATCCTTCAAATCAATTTTCACCTTATCCATTACCTCTATCTTCTCCACTTCTACTGAAATTGTGTCAGCATCCTTTTCCTTAGTAAACACCAGGACAATTTACTCATTAAGTATTCTAGCTTTGCCCTGTGACTGGAAGCATTTATCACCCTTTTTGTCTCTATATTGGCTCTACCTCACCTCTTACCACCCTCTTACTATTTACATGCTGGTAGAAGATTTTTGGTTTCTGTTTTATGTTAACTGCCATTCTATTCTCATATTCTCTTTTTGCCAGTCTTATTTTCCCCTTCACTTCCCCTCTCAACTTATTGTATTTGGCCTGGTTCTCGCTTGAAGAATTCACCTCATGTGATAAGGTGCTTTATAATTGTAAATTCTTTCTTACTGCTTCTACCAAAGAAATTCTGCACGAGCATTTCACCTCTGGAATTTAGTTGAAACACAGTGGGGGCTGAATTTTATTAGCGTGACACACTTTGCAGCGGCGCACTTTGAACTCAGATGAGTGGCGGCCGCCAAACCCCCACAATATTACACACGGGGACTCATTAGCATTACTGTGACATGCTGCCCCCACCCCCCCCCCCACCGATATATGGGGAGAGGCGGGATGTCTGGCGCAGTGAGGGACCTTTTGCCAGCTGGGACCCTATTTAAAGCACCTCAGCACCTGCTTCCTGACAGCCACCAAAGAAATACTTACCTTGCTGTTGAAGTGTGGGGCTGCAGTCAATCTGGCAGCAAAGCAGAAAGTGTTGAAGGAACTCAGTAGGTCAGGCTGCATCTGTGGAGAGAGAAGCAGAGTTGACTTTCAGGTCTGTGAACTTGGACAAGTTAACTCTGCTTCTCTCTCCACTGATGCTGCCAGACCTGTTGAGCTTCCCCAGCACTTTCTCCTTTGCTGCCACATACTTACCCTGTTGTGTCCCAGTGTCCTGTGAAATTGCGATCTTCTTCTTCCATTCAAGTGTAACATTCCTTCTTGTCGGAGTGCCGCACCTGGGTGAATAATCTTAATTTTGCACATTCCAGGATGTAAAACTTAAATGTACCATAAAATGCAAATACACAACAGAAATAAAACCATAATTGGAGAATATCTACATACTATGGGCTTCTAATCATCTGACCGTGAAAAGCCGCAGACTAATATGCATTTGGAATCTGTATTCATTTCTCAGCTAACTGTTATGTGAAAATACATGTAACTCAATTAAATGATCTTTGTAAAAAAGCAGGAAAATATGTTCATATTCTAGCTGCATTGCCAACTAGAAATATTACACCAATAATTATGATCAGCTGCTGCAGAAGCAAAGTGTTTGTGAACATGTGTCGATTTGTAATAGATGAAAAACCATAACAGCACAGATTTCCTCACTAGTCCTGCATTGGTTTTCAAACATGTTCACAACAAACCTTGCAGCCAGGAGTTAGAGCAGTTACACAATGGAGTCACCTTTGTATTTAAAGGACCACACCAAGAATCGAGGATGGCAGACGGTGCTCTAGGGTGGCCCCACAGTTCAGCGAAGCCTCCCTGCTCACTCTCCTCCAGGCTCTGCGGGCAAGGTGGGAGGTCCCTTTACCCAGCGTTGGTAAGAAGAGATCCTCCCGCCTGAACAAGACAACCTGGCTGGAGATGGCAGAGGAGGTGAATAGCCATGGGGCCATCCAGCCTCAAAGGGTCCAATGCTGGAAGAGGATGAACGAGCATTCCCCCAGAGAGCCAGGGCCCTCTAGGCCTTGTGCGCATAGGGTACGAGTACCAAAGTCATCCACAGCCAAAGGGCAATCCGATCAGCAGCCTTCCTCTAGTCAGACTGCTAGTGCAGAGGTTGCACTGAGAACTGGCACTCGCAAGTGTTTACAGAGAATACGCTGACACAAATGGGAATGCATGGATGTCACAGCAATGTAAATACATCTTTCACTAAATGTTCCTCACCAACATGTGTGTCCTTTTCTCTGTGTGAATGATGTGTGCTAGCATGTAGCACCAATGTCACATCCCTTTGCACTGTTGGCCCTTCTGGAGAGCCAACGTATGCAATAACATCATGGCCATGCCACCATTACTCATGAGCATTTCCACGGATGCAGTGACATGGATATTGGCTCAGTCAGCTGCTGCCTCTAATGGTCTACACAGGGATGCTGCAGATGTGGACTGGTGCACAGCAGGTGAGCGAGGGTGATGTGTGGCTTGTTGGTTCCTATGGAGCAGAGAGCCTTTGTCTGATAAGCCACTGCTGTACATCCCTTGTTCACTGCTAGTCCTGCATGCAGAGCCTGGGTGCCATCCATTTGCCTTTCCTGATGTAGGTCCTCAGCGATCTCATAGTCTGAGAAGGAATCCTGTTGACGTCTCTCCTCATCATGCCAGGCCTGCCCCCTATTGGGTGCGCAGTTCTGCAGAGCACGGCGAGCAGCAAAGAAAGGAGCTGGCCTTTTCGGCCCATAGTACAGGGCATCACCCTATCTATCCAGGCATTGGAAGTGCTTTTTCAGCATGCCGATTGCCTGCTCAATGGTGGCTCTTGTAGCTCAGTGGTTGGCGTTGTATCTCTCCTCTGCAGTAGTGGTGGGGTCTCTCACCAGTGTCAGGAGCCATGTCTGCAAAGGATAGACCTTGTCTCAAAGAAGTCACCCCTCCATCTGAGCCAGTTCAGTGAACAGCGGTGGCAACTGGGACTGACACAGGGCCCAGGTGTCATGGCAGCTGCTTGAGAAGTGGGCACAGATTTGCATGAAGCATTTCCGCTGATTACATAACAGCTGCACCTAGTTTGAGAGGATTCCTTTAATGGTAACGTCTGCAGGTGGTAGCCTGGCGGGAGGCCTGATGGCCACATAGGTGCAGTCTATGAACCCTAAAACCTGGCAATGGTGCCGAAACCGATGGCCCTCTGGACCTGGCTGTGAGAGTTCGTCTTGAAGCAGCCACTGGCCCTCTGGTGCAGGGCGTCGGTGACCTCCCTGATGCAGCGGTGCACTGCTGACTGTGTGGCCTCACAAAGGTCTCGGGTGGTCCCCTGAAATGCTGTATAGGCATCAAGCTTAAGAATGATTGCTACCATGAGGACCGCAAGGATGTCCACTGAAGTCCATGTGCTGCAGGTCATCGTTGAGCAGGGCACAGATACGTGCCACCACCCTCTCTACATGCGCAATCGCCTCTGACACTGGTGCTCTGACATCCGATGGCATGTCATGTGGGGCCTCCAGATGGACGCCGACTGTAATGGCAAGTGCCCCTTGGGGGCTGCTGCTCACGACCGGGGGCCTCTATCTGGACTGTACCTGCCTGTTGATTTTGCCTCTGGCGCATACGGATACTCAAGAGCAGAGGATCACACAATGTAGGATGAGCCATTTCTATGTGATAAATAAAGTTGTATCCTTAATTTATTCGAAGGTTCCTAACAGGGCAGGGATTGGTGTCGATGGGCACATCAGGTGCTTTCAAGGATCAACTATGTTGCGTGGCATGGCATTGCCCATCTTGGCTAACACTCAGAGTAGCACAACATGACCACATCAAGATCCTACCAGCTGCATCGATTGCCCCCACCATCCATATAACCGTCACACTCCTACCCTTTCTGGCACCACCCCACACACAGGATGTCTAGAGTGCCATTGCTACTTCACACACACAAACAAACACAGAGCGTACACTGTTTACAGAGGGAGGGTACACAGTACCTCCCTTTATGCCTGCAGAGTTTTCCCTCCAGTAATCCCAGACCCCCTCCCTCCTCCCTTTAAGAATACAGAGCTGAGACCCCTGTATATCTGGACTTACCTTCACTGTCGAGTACTCCTGCTTCTGATGTCCCGTCTAGTTTTCTGTTTGTGAACGCGATGGCATGTGATGGCCACCCATTGTACATAAAATGTAGAAGTGTTGAATGAGAGGCGGCGGGATGCATAATCTGAAGAGGTAAGTGGCGTTTTACATATTCTAATTGGGATGCCGCCACTGAGTGGCGGGGGGGCCGCACTGAGGTCCCCCCACTGCCAGTAATATACAAAGGGCCCTTCTTGACATCAGGGGTTCAGGCTGGCCTCTCACCGCAGAATTCTACGGGCCCCCCGCCATGACCCGTGGCAGGAGAATCTCATAAAATTCAGTCCTGGGACTCTTGTGGAAGTAAGGTAAAGCAATATCTGGCTATAAATATGGACATATTTCCAGTCCTTTGCATGGGACAGAATGCAGATGCAGGAGGAGTGCTCTTTTGAGGATGCAAATTAGGTTTATTGTTGTCGCTTTATACTTCATCTGGGCATCCTGTACTTGATACAGGATTGTTCAGCATTACCAGTAAGTGCCAAATCAAGGAGAATGTTCCATTCCTCATGATTGTGATTCCTCACCCTCATGAATGACAAACACCATCCTCAATTTTAAACTATATCAAGCCAAAAGTATTCAGTTTAAAGGAATTAACACTTTTGCCATCTTCCAGCAAAATTCCACACATAATTGTGAACAGAATTTCTTTTTACTAATTTTACAAATTTTTACTAATATGCCACTATGAACTCCTGATAAGAGAAGTTTGCCACAAATGTTATTCATCTATTTATACATAATTGTAATTAATATATTCAGGAGTATATCAGAGGAGTGAGAAAGGAAGATTACAATTAATTATTTTTGAGTGATGTTTTAAGCAAACTGTTGAAAATAGCCAATGAGTACATGAACAATACCTGATGTGCTGGGGCCTCAACTTTTTATAATTTGTATAAATGACTTGGATGAAGGGTCTGAAGGTATGGTTGCAAAATTTGATGATGACACAAAGATAGGTAGGAAAGTAAGTTGTGACGAGGACATAAGGAGGCTACAAAGGGATATAGATAGTTGAAGTGAGTGGTAAAGATCTGGCAAATGGAGTATAATGTGGGAAAATGTCAAATTGTCCATTTTGGCAGGAAGAATAAAAAAGAAGCATATTATCTAAATGGTGAGAGATTGCAGAGCTCTGAGATGCAGAGGGATGTGGGTGTCCTGGTGCATGAATCACAAAAGGCTAGTATGCAGGTACAGCACATAATTAGGAAAGCTAATAGAATGTTATTGTTTACTGCGAGGGGAATTGAATACAAAAGTAGGGAGGTTGTGCTTCAGGTATACAGGGCTTTGGTAAGACCACACCTGGAGTACTGTGTACAGTATTGGTCTCTTTATTTAAGGAATGATGTAAATGCATTGGAAGCAGTTCAGAAAAGGTTTACTAGACTAATACCTGGAATGGATGGGTTGCCTTATGAGGAAAGTTTGGACAGGGTAGGCTTATATCAGCTAGAGTTTAGAAGAGTAAGAGGCGACTTGATTGAAACATATAAGATCTTGAGGGGTCTTGACAGGGTGGATGTGGAAAGGATGTTTCCTCTTGTGGGAGAATCTAGAACTAGGGGTCACTGTTTAAAAATAAGGGGTCACCCATTTAAGACAGAGATGAGGAGAAATTATTTCTCTCAGAGGGTGTGAGTCTTTGGAACTCTCTTCCTCAAAAGGCAGTGGAAGCTGTCTTTGAATATTTTTAAGGCAGAGGTAGATAGACTCTTGATAAGCAAAGGGATGAAAGTTAACGGAGGTAGGTGGGAATGTGGAATTGAGGTTACAATCAGATCAGCCATGATCTTGTTGAATAGCGGAGCAGACTCAAGGGGCCAAGTGGCCTACTCCAACTCCTAATTCATATGTTCATATAATAAATAACTTGGGTTCTGATAGTCCACAGTGTGGCTCATATTCGGGAGTATTGCACTTCTTTCATGATAATATGGTTTAGTGTAATAGTAACATCTCAGTACATGCAACTTACTGGTATTTGACATTATTTGTGTTTCTGAACATCTGTTAAACTTGGCACTCGTTCTTTGCTTCCCATGAAAATTCTGTTATATGCCAACCAACAAAACAACAACCCACTGTTACGTGCGAGGGTGGAATTGGCAAGGACTCTGTTTCGAAGACCTTTTGATTGAATATCTTGCCTATAGGAGAGCAAAAGCTGCAATGAGCACCTGCAGCAACATATCTTATTACCAAAAGAACTGTGGATTCAAATGTGAGCATGCAGTTAAAAAGGATTTCTTGTAATCCAAGTAGGTCTGGATTTTGACGGTTTTTAACCATTTGTGAACAAACCCAAATAATTACATGAAAAGTTAGAGCTTTTGTAACATGACAAGCAGTTCTAATGAGTTATCATTTCAAGACCACAATTGCAAAGTAGGAAAAATGATGGATTTTTCACAGTGATATAAGTTGCATTGGACTCAAAATTCTGGACTGAAAGCTTATTTTTATCTGGTAAGACACATATTCAAAATTTTTTGCATGCATTTATTTTGACAACAGCATTCAACCCTACAGAGCAATGAATAGCTGTGTATAATAAGTACTTTACTTGAACAGAAGGAATGTTGCTTCAAGTATTATGGGATTAGAAGATAAAAAGAAATCAAAAGGTTATTTTATAAAGCTGTCTTTTCAAAGTAAACTAATATGTCTTGTAATCTTTGTGAATTTTTCAGTGACGTGCTGCAGGAGTGATATCTCAGTTGACATAAGCGCTATCTTTTTTGTGGGAAGGTCTTGCCAAAGCTTTTGAAGTTATAAAAAACAAGATAGTACTAGACTTCTTGTTTAAACTTATGTTGAACATTATGAATTGAATTTCCTTGCAATTTTGGGCAGCAACACTGTAGCTATATCATTTAATGCCTGAAACATCAAAGCAATTTGCATTTCAGTGTATTATCTCACATGTGCAGTTATTATGCTAAACATAAATTATGTAGGGAAGCGAAAATACCTTTAAGCAGAGTAAAATGCTAAGAAGTAGTGGTGTGGATGTTGCTTTCAGAAGGTCAAAAGTGTTGCCCTGATCAAGTCGTTGAACTTCTTATGACATTACTGGGTAGTCTTCATCGTGAGGGAGTTGGCATTGAATGACTGGTTCAGGTGGCAATGTTGGCACTCCTTGATGGCTTACTGCCTGACATACCTTGGACTCCTATCTTCTTGTGAAAAATACATGGCTCTTTGGTGACTTGCTGTCCTGTCCTGATGCCCCATGGGCACAGCTGGCCTGTGACTGCTCACGCTTCTGTTAACAAGCACTTTAAATGAAGGTGGGAAATATCCTGAGAAAATCAAGTGCCAAGAGGTTAAGGAAAGAATCTCTGCAGCCTCACCTTGCTGTTCCTAATTACTCTTTACAGAGGCTCTGAAGTTTTTGCACTGGCATTTCCTGGGGCCAGCACTGCTCTTTTAGCCTTTACAATGCTATTATGCCACAATGTACTTCATTTGCAAATGAACTTTTTAAGGAAATACCAATGACAATCCCCCTGCTGGTAAACAGTGTCATTTTCTGACATTAAAATTATGTTACAGACATTGAGGAGATTTGGGGTCCCTGGGCTGGATTTTCCTGTCGGTGTAGGACCCTGATGTGGGAGTCCCGAGCCTGCTCAAGTAACCAGTGCGCCCACTGGCGCAACCTTCCAGGAGGCGGCCTCCTAAATGGCTGTCTCCGTGCTTGCCACCCGGGCGGGCTCCTGATGCTGCAGGCCCAAGCAGAGGAGTGGCAGCTCTGGAGCCTTGGCAGCTCCACTGCGAGAGGTGGGCACTGCTGAGGTAGGCAGGCAGGCAATTGTGAGGACGCCTCAACATGGAGGCGCCCTCAACTGCCTGCATAGAAGTTATAAATCAAAGAGGCCTGATGCTGGTAGGACCATCGGTTTGGAGGGGAAATCCCTCTGCAGGACTATTCGGGGATGGGGCTGTGGCCTTTATGCCTGGTGGCCCTGTCCTTGGAGCACAGAGCCTCTGACACCGATGGTGTCCCACTGTCCCACTGCTGGGAGGCTGCCTCAATGGAGTTGGCAGCTTTCACGGAAGACAGGAGGCTGCTGCAATGTTGGTAAGATACCAGCACTGGTGCAAGATGGCCCCTAAGTTGGGCCTTAATGATTGCCCACCTCCATGGAAGGGCAGCCGACCTGATTCTCAATCAGACTCTGGGAAATTCCCCTGGAGGCAGGAATGCATCAGGAAGCCATCCCGACGTGGCTGCCCCCTATTTTTCTGCTCCCCACCACCGCCTCCAACCCCATCTCCATGGGGCCAGGAAAATGCAGATGACACAAAACTGGATGGGAGGGTGAGTTGTGAGGAGGATGCAGAGAGGCTTCAGGGTGAATTGGACAAGTTGTGAATGGGCTTATGCATGGCAGATACAGTATAATGTAGATAAATGTGAGGTTATCCACTTTGGTAGCAAAAACAGGAAGGCAGATTATTATTTGAATGGCTATAAACTGAGAGGGGAATATGCAGCGAGACCTGGGTGTTTTCATACACCAGTCGCTGAAGGTAAGCATGCAGGTACAACAGGCGGTAAAAAAGGCAAATGGTATGTTGGCCTTTATAGCGAGAGGATTTGGGTACAGGAGCAGGGATGTCTTGTTGCAATTATACAGGGCCTTGGTGAGGCCACAACTGGAATATTGTGTGCAATTTTGGTCTCCTTATCTGAGGAAGGATGTTCTTGCTATAGAGGGAGCGCAGCAAAGGTTTACCGGACTGATTCCTGTGATGGTGGGACTGACGTATGAGGAGAGATTGAGTCGGTTAGGATTATATTCGCTAGAGTTCAGAAGAGTGAGGGGAATCTCATAGAAACCTATAAAATTCTAACAGGACTTGACAGGGTAGATGCAGGAAGGATGTTCCCGAGGGTGGGGGAGTCCAGAACCATGGGTTATAGTCTAAGGATATGGGGTAAACCTTTCAGGACTGAGATGAGGAGAAATATCTTCACCCAGAGAGTGGTGAGCCTGTGGAATTCCCTACCACAGAAAGCAGTTGAGGCCAAAACATTGTATGTTTTCAAGAAGGAGTTAGATATAGCTCTTGGGTCTAAAGGGATCAAAGGGTATGGGGTGAAAGCGGGAATAGGCTACTGAGTTGGATGATCAGCCATGATCATAATGAATGGCGGAGCAGGCTCGAAGGACCGAATGGCCTACCCCTGCTCCTATTTTCTATGTTTCTAAAATCCAGGCCCATGTTTTTCCTTCAAATCTGCTTATCGATACAAGCATGACAGGCAGAATGGGCTTCCCATTCGCTGAGAGATAGTGAATTCAAAGTTGGGGGGAAGACTATAGTTTTGCAGGAGATTCAGTCAGTCCAAATCATTCAGTTCATATTGAATTAAGTGGGAAACAATCTACGTGGTTTTGAAGGTAGATCCAATCGCATTAAGATTCAGTGTGATGGTCTACTGTGCCTAAGGCTTTCCACTTCGTGCAGAAGTTAGATCTGCTTGTAGTATAAGGGTCTGAAAGGGTCAATGGTTGAGACAGTGAGAGTAACCCCTACCACTGTAGTGATGATGTGGTAATAGTCACATGAGCTTGGAAGGAGCTAGAAGCGTCATTAGAAGTGCTAGCTAGAGATCCATATGGAGAGTGTAAATATAATGTAAATTTAAATAAAGAGTTAATGTTTAGCCAGCCAGAGACTCTGTGACCTTTGTGAAGAACCCCATAATTATGCTTCCAACAACATACAATATTGTGACCACAATATACAACATGATGGTGAGCGGTGGGTGCTGTGCAGCTTGGTAAATGGTGAACATATCCAGAAGATTGGAGAAGCCCAACCTGGTAAGACTGTAGATCTTGGGAGAGGCTGCGAAGAGCTCCAGACTTCTCCATCAACAACAAAAGGTACAGAGAGTCGGTGAGTCAGCTGCGCAGGCATTCAGGCTGCACCACAGAAGCGTGGTGGTCTATGTGAACGAACCAGGTCCAATGATCGGGCTGTGAGTCACAGAACCGTGACGGTCGGGGAATGGGGGAAAAACCTTGTAGAAAGGTATGTTATTTAAAATGGTACACTGGGCCGGCAAAAAGGGAAGACGTGAAAACAAAAAACAGTCGATCCCTGGTCAGGGCGAGTCTGGGGTTGGTGGCCATTATTCAAGCGCAAGGAGGAAAAGCATGGGAAAAGCCCAAAAAGAGTGGTAAACCTCAGAAAGCATGGGGCCATCTAGAAAACAGTGGGAAACCTCCAGCTATTGCAAGAAGACCTTGTCAAGGAAAATGTGCTATGCAGAATGGTGATTTTTTAATCCACTTGCTGGAAACCTGAATTAAATTGATAAAAAAGAAAAAAAGGAATAGATAAAAGGTGACTTTACTAGCAACTAAGATGGCCACCCTAATTTGCATCACTATATTCCACATTCCAATGCATCTCAGTGAAGACAAGTTGCCCAGTCCCCTCAAGAACAATGACCTGGGGAATTTGAGTGAACCACCTGACTGCTCCCAATTAGCAAGACATTGAGGCAATTACTTGGGACATTAAACTGGTGGAGACGAAGCACTCAGTCCTAATCACTTGAACAATGGGACCCTGGTTGAGAAAAATGAATTCCTAGACATAAACTGATTAAGTTGGAAGAGAGAATACACACTGATAGCCATCATGTTGAATCACTGAGTGACAGTCATGTGACAGGCCCACTATTTGTGTATTTAAGCTGGTGTTTTCTCTGCAGCAACCAGACAAGCAGCTAGATTCTGACAAGAGAAGATCCAATAGGGTCCCTCCTCCATCTCTCTCTCTCCAATCCACCTTGCGAACTTTGAACACTGCCTGCTGGCTGTAACCACTTAGGCCTATCACTACTGCAGATAGAGGCCTTGTGAAGGAAATCACTTGCATCGCTGTCTCCAGGAGAACCACCAAATTAGCTGTCCACTTCTACAAACCAGAACCCTCAGGACCACCGAATTCAGCCTGAAGCCAGCCGAGTTACCAAACTCCACAGACTGTATACCCCATTTTATTGTTCTGGACTCTAATCTAACCAATCTACCCTTCCCCACTCTGTAACCTATTTGTGTATATGAACTTCGAGTGTTTGTGTGTGTGTGAAAGTTGGATAGTTTATTATTTTACTTAGATTGGTTTAAGAACAATAAACTAACCTCTTTCTTTGTTAAACTTAAGAAAACCTGTCCAATTGGATCTTTTTATGATCACAGTACGTAAATAGTTAAACGCTCACTGAATTGGCAAGTATATCCACTTTAAAAAAGAAATAAACTTCTTGTTGTCAAACAAGGAGAGGGACAGTCTTCGACCCCTCCTCACCTGATTGTAACCACCTCCGTTAAGGAAAAGAAAATTTAAAATAAGAAGGGAATATCCAAAAAAATAAGCACAGGATGGATTCAAAATTAAAAATGCCAGAAAGCTTCCAACATTCAGAAAGGCCTAACCAGATTCAAAACTGGACAATCTGGAGAAAAAGAATTTTAAGATTCAAAATAGCTTCACAATTACATACTATATTTGAAGCGGAGCAAGTAAATACTTTACTGTGCTCCCTAGTGAAATAGCTGATGATGTGCTCGTGAGACAAGGCATCAGTGAAGCTTCAGATAAATCTGAAGATGTGTTGCAAGCTTTTGAAAATTATTTTCAATTAAGAAGCAATAAGATCCTAGAAAAGGTGAAGTTCAATAAAAATATTCAGCAGCTAGGAGAATCAGTGGACACTTTCATTTTTGATTTGTATAGAAGGATGTGAGTATGGAACACTTAAGTTCGAATTGATTAGAAACTGTATAGTAGTTGGAATAGCTGATGGGTCTTTATCAGATCTCTTATAGTCAAAAAGGACCTCACTCTGGAGAAACCAATTCAGATCGTGTAACAGGCATAAGTCAGAAGACAGAACAGAGTCATCCTGAGAACTGAAGAGGAGCCTCGGAATAGAAAGAGTCTAAGGTCAGCATAGTTCTTCAAGCCCAAGAGGGGAAAAAACACAGTAGAGAAGAAGGTACACACAGGTGAGAGAGCGCAAGACACCGGGAAACCCTGTCAGTGCTGTGGAGCCAGAAAGACCCACAGACAAGATCAGTGTCCTGCTAGTAAAGCAGAATGCTTTAAGTGCAAGAAGTCAGGCATTGTGGAAAAATGTGCCAGAGCAAGACCTTTTCTCATGAAAGTGCCAAATAAAAAGCTTTCACACATAGAGTTGCGACTGAGTTGCACCAATTCCCATTGGAAAAAAAATAGGAGACTTCCTAGGGGAAATCAACAACCCCAAACTGGCATTCTGGACGGCAGATATTTATGTCAATGGACATATTACGAATTTTAAATTGGATACAGATGCAAGTTCCTTCACTATCACTGGGTCAAGATCCTGGAACGCCCTTCCTAACAGAACTGTGGGTGTACCTACACCCCAAGGACTGCAGCGGTTCAAGAAGGCTGCTCACCACCACCTTCTTGAAGGCAATTAGGCATGGGCAATAAATGCTGACCTAGCCAGCGACACCCACATTCCATGAACAAATATCAAAAAAATTCTGTCAGACCAAGGCCATGGTTGATGAGACATTCCTTACAACCAGCAGATACTCAGTTACAAGGTCCTGGAGGGATACAACTGAAGGTCAAAGGAAAGCTGCTAGCCACACTCCAATATAAAGGAAGGCAGATTAAGGAAACCCTGTATGTTTTGAAGAATCAAGAGTTCTCATTGTGAAGCAGAAGAGCGTGCTTAGACTTACATCTACTTGAAATAGTGGAAGAAATTAAATGGCCAGAGTCCAACAGTTGCTTTCAAGCGACGTTCCAAAATGGTTCTCGGGTCTAGGAGCACTGAAGACCGAGCATAGTATAGCATTGAAAGAAGATATCAGACCATGTATGTTTATGCCAAGGAAGATATCACAGCCATTGATGAATCAAGTTCAGCATCAGCTGCAAGAGATGAACAGGAAGGGAGTCATTTCTCCAGTCACAAAGCCAACAGAGTGGTGCTCGATTATGGTTACAGTCCCAAAACCAGATGGTACTCTTTGTATCTGTGAACATTACACAGCTTAACAAAGCTGAGGCGAGGGAAATTCATCCTATGTCTTCAGTGGATGAAAGCCTGACAAAGCTATCAAAAAACATGATGTTCACGAAACTTGGTGCGAACAGTGGCTTTTGGCAACTTCCATTAGACGAGAAGTCAAGATTCCTTATAACATTCATCAATACCATTTCGAATATTTTGTTTCAATCGCTTACCATTCGATATAATATCGGCACCAGAAATCTTCCAAAGGACCTGTCCAATATTCTTCAAGGTTTAAAAGGGGTGATTTAGCACACGGAGAATCAGTCAAAGAACATGACCAGAGAGTCAAAGCAGTTCTACTTCGTCTTCAAGAAGAAAGGCTGACACTTAATGATAAGTGTGAATTTTCGAAAACCTCTATTCGATTCTTAGGCCAAATTGTGAGTGGTAAGGACATAATGGCAGACCCGCAAAAGACGAGAAGAATCATTATTGAGTTCTCCATCTCAACTACAGTCCAACATCTCCAAAGATTCCGAGGAATGGTGAAGCAGTTGGCAAAAGTTTTACCCAATTTGGCGCAGGTAACAGAATCATTAAGACAACTTTTGAACAAAGATCAAGCCTGGTGTTGGAACATACATCAAGAACAGGTATTTCAAAGAATTAAAGGGATGGTACTTTCAACAGAGATATTAGCACACGCCAACCCTCATTTCTGACTATAATTAAAGCAGACGCCTCATCTACAGGGTTGGGGGCAGTCCTCTTTCAAGATCAGCCAAATGGATGTCAAAGACCGATCTATTATGTATCTAGAGCTTTGTCCAAGACAGAGGCAAGGTATGCAGTCATTGAAAAAGAAGCACTTGTAGTCACCTGGGCTTGCGAGAAGTTTTCAGATTACATTATTAGCTTGAAAGTGGTTATTGAAACAGACCACAAACCCTTGGTTTTCTTACTGGAGGAGAAGGAAATTGCAAGGATGCCTCCAAGAATTCAGACTTTCCAATTGAGGTTGATGTGATATACTTACGAGATGGTACATGTACAAGGGAAGATGTAAACTTTTGCAGACGCGTTGTTGAGAACAACTGTTGACCATTTGACATAACAGGATGTTAACTTTGTTGAAGAGATAGAATCATATTCACAATACACAGCATCACAATGGCCGGCAAGTACACAAAAACTTAAAGAAACTTGTCATGGTCAAAAGTGAGATGAGGAATGTATATGGATACGCCAATATTTTGCAAAAGGTTGGCTACAGGAACATCCTAGTGGAAAAGTAATGAAAATTTTCTTCAAATTCAGGAAATACTTCAGAATTGTTGATGATTTGTTGGTGTATAATGACAGACTAGTCATTCCAAGTTCATTTTGATCAGGTACTTGGCAAGTATTACAAAATGTAGAGCTCGCGCTCGATCATCTGTTTGGTGGCCAGGAATATCTATAGATAGCAAGAGTGTGACCTTAAATTGTCAGAGATGTGCAGTACACAGACTGGAACAGAGAGAACCTCTGTTAACTACACAATTTCCAACCAGACCATGGGAACATCTAGGAATGGATTTTGTAATGTAGAAAGGATAATCTTGCATGATAGTGATCGATTACTTTTCACGATGGATAGAAGTGAAAACATTGTACTCAACGACAACAGAATCTGTTCTTAGAACTTCACAGGAGATCTTTGCAATGCATGGTATCCCTGATGTGGTTGTGTCAGACAATGGACCACAGTTTACAAATCAATACTTCACAAAGTTTGCAAGGAAGTGGGGATTCAAAGATCTCACAAGTTTCCCTCATTACCCTCAAGTGAATGGTGAAGCAGAGAGAGGAGTACAAACTATTAAATTGTTGTTGAAGAAGAACGATGATCTTCCAACTGCATTATTGAATTATCGATCTAATGTATTGTTATGTGGACTTTTACCATTAGAGCTGTTGATGGGCAGGATGCTGAAAACTCAACTTCCCATTCTTCCCAGAAAACTACATCCCGGGATTGAAGTACAAGACTACAAAAAAGTCAAAGACAAAGAGAAGTCTGAGAGGAACCAACAAGCTCGCAATTATAATAAATGATTTTGTACCAGAAACCGGTCAAGGTTAAAAGCTGGTGAGAGGGTATGGATATGAGATCTAGAATATGAAGGTAGAGTTGACCAGAGAGATGAAATCCATCATACATAGTACACACTTCTGAGGGTATTATACACAGAAATAGGAGAACACTTATCCTTATATCTCAAAAACAGCAACCAGTCATATATCTGGAGGAACCAGATGATGAAAGAGAAACCCAGAGTCAACAGGGTACTACAAACATTGATAAAGGCCATTCAAGTCATCAAACAAGACTTACAAGAAAGACTACTGATCTTCCGATATAAAAGCAAAATACTGCAGATGCTGGAAATCTGAAAAAAAAAATTGCTGGAAGTGCTCAGCAGGTCTGGCAGCATCTGTGGAGAGAGAAGCAGAGGTAAAGTTTCAGGTCAGATCAGAAAGGTCACTGACTTGAAATGTTAACTCTGCTTCTCTTTCCACAGTTGCTGCCAGACCTGCTGAGTATTTCCAGCATTTTTTGTTTTTATTACTGACCTTCCGAGTCTGACAAGAACACGATCAGGGAGAGTCAGCAAGCCTCTTGACCGATTGAACCTGTGATGTCAGAGACTTGGGGGGAGATGGGGTAGTATGTAAATCCAAAATTAATGCATATATATATAAATGTATAAGGACAAAGACTTGGGGGGAGATGTAGTATAAGGGTCTGAAAGGGTTAATGGTTGAGACAGTTAGAGTAACCCCTCCCACTGTAGTGATGACATGGTTAAAGTCACATGAGCAGTAGGCTTGGAAGGAGCGAGAAGCACCATTAGAAGTGCTGGCTAGAGATCCTCATGAAAAATGTAAATATAATGTAAATGTAAATAAAAAGTTGATGTTTAGCTCGCAAGAGACTCTGAGACCTTTATGAAGAACCCCATAACCATGTTACCAAGAACATACAATATTGTGAGCTCGATATACACTACTCAGAGTAGGTTTGAAACCCATTATCTGCAGGCAGAATGTAAACATACTTGTTAGTGGTGTAGAATTCAAAATTAGGGAAAATTATGTTAAACTTGTATAGAACCCTATTCAGGCCACAAAAAGTGCAAAAAAGATTTACAAGGATGGTAACAGAACTAAGAAATTGCAGCTATCGGGAAAGACTAAACAAAGTGGATTTTTTTGAGGAGAAGAGTTAGAAGTAGCCTGATAGAAATTTGTAAACAGAGTACATGTGGAGCTAATGTTTCCACTTGTGAGATAATCCAAAACTAGGGGCCATCAATACAAGATTGTTACCAATAAATCCGATAAGAAAATACAGAGAGATTTCTTTACTCAGGAAGTGGTTACAAGTAGTTATGGCAAATGGCTTGGATGCTTTCAGAAGGAAACTAGAAAAGCACATGAGAGAAAGGGGAATAGAAAGATATGCTGAAAAACTAAGGTGAGTCAGATGGAATGGGAGGAGACTCGTGAAGAACAAACACCTAGTTGGGCAGAGCAGGCAAGTAGGGGACCTTTGTCCTCCAAATGTTTAGCTTAAGGCCCATTCTTTCATACGCCTCTGTGAATGCATCGATGAGGGTTTGAAGCTTGGCCTTTGAGTGTATGCATATGCATGCATCGTCAGTGTACTGCAGCTCAATGACAGAGGTTGGGGTGACCTTGGTTCTGGACTGGAGGCGACATAAGTTAAATAGTTTCCCGCTCATCCTGTAGAGTAGATCTATTCTGGCAGAGAGATGAGATGGAGTGTTGCGGCGAGGAAGATGGAAGAGTGCGTTGGTGCGATGACACAGCCTTGCTTGAACCCAGTTTGCACTCGGTTTGGGTCAGTGGCAGATCCATTGGCAAGGATCACTGCTGTGAAGATCATGTCCACTGTGCCTCTTGATGGATGGAATCCGCATTGTGATTCCGGTAGGAGCTCTTCAGCCACGGGGAGGAGGCGGGTGAGAAGGACTCTTGTGGTGGCCTGCCCTGTGGCGGACAGCAGAGATACCCCTCTGTAGTTACCACAGTCGGTCTTGTCACCTTTTTGAAGATGGTCACATCTTTGAAGATGTACAGCAGACATCTCAAAGCCATGGAGAGATATCACCAGTGGTGCCTCTGCAAGACCCTGCAAATTCAGTGGCAGGACAGGTGCTCCAATATCAGTGTCCTCTCTCAGGCCAACACCCCCAGTATCGAGACACTGGTCATGGCTAGTCAGTTACGTTGGGCAGGCCACATCATCTGCATGCCTGACACAAGACTGCCAAAGCAAGCTTTCAACTCCGAGCTCCATCATGACAAGAGGTTACTAGGAGGGCAGACGAAACAGTCCAAGGATGCCCTTAAAGCCTCCCTGAAAAAATGTGACATCTCCACTATTCGTAGGAATCTCTTGTCCGTGACCGCCCAAAATGGAGATGAAGCATCTGCGAAGGTACCAGCTAGTTCAAACAACATCAACATACCCAGGCAGCGACCAAGCACAAACAGTGGAAGGAGCATTCGGAAATTCGAGCATCCCATGCACTCACCTTATCAAACATCACCTGCTCCACCTGTGGCAGAGTGTGCGGATCCAGAATTGGATTAGTCCGTCACCTAAGGGTCCACAACCTTGGAGAGGAAGAAGGTCATCCTTGTTCCCGAGGAACTACCTAAGAAGTAAGAAGAGTTGGGCAGAATGGCCTTTTTCTGTGCTGTATGTTCTATGTAATTAGAAATATAATATTCAATTTATAATGTATTGCACAACTTATTTTGGATTTCAATTACTTGCAGGAGTAAACCAATGAAACTGTTATACTTGTTCTGATTGCTGACTTTTTATAGTTTGCACAGAAATAACACCATTGCAAAATCTGCTTTCAAAAATTGATGGTTATGGGAAATGGTGAATATGCATTTGTGAATTATAACCTATATGCTACATTAACATGCAAGACCTACAAAGTAAAAGAAGGCCACATGGGACAGATGGTTCTACAGTCTTTCCAAGAACCACACCTAAAGTTTCACTGCCAAGCTGGAGCTCACGGGCATCTTTTAGATGAAATGTGAAGGAAATACTGTCATGGCCAAGAAAAAGAGAAGCAAAACAAAGAAGCGATTGATTAAAAAAAATAACTTTTATGGTACGTGGAAAAATATTTGGATTGTAATCACATGAAAGTTAAATGATGGGAAGATAAATGATGTGTTCTCTACATAACTGGTGACCTTAAAGCTTATGTAAAATTCACAAAAAGTCCTTGAATGTTGTAATATCATTTCTGAATGCTTAAGTACTACATTAAAAAAAACCTTCTCCATAAGTGAGTGCAATATCAAAGTTGAATTTATATAACATTAAACTTGAATGCAGAACAAGAACTGTGAGATAAGATAAATAACATTTTAAAAGTCAGATTGTAGTTGCACTATATATATTTTGTACATATTTATGATTTTCATACTATTATTGGGGAGGAATCATCCCAGGGATCTGGAAGGAATGGAACTATTCCTTGTAGGATTACTCTTAGGATGCAATGATACTTGAACTTATTCCCAGGCCACTATTGTTACTGCTAATAGCTGACAGACAGAAGTTGTGCAAAACAGGTCCCATAGACACTCCTGGGAACAGACTGTCTGCCCCAATTTCTCTGTAAGTTAAAGGTAAGGTATATCCAGTCGTACATGATGATGCGCTGACATTCCCTGAAAATTGCTTTCACAGAAATTTGAAGTGATTCATTTTGGTAGGAAGAACATGGAGAGCCAATATAAAATAAAGGGTATAATTCTAAGTGGGCTACAGGAGCAGAGGGACCAGGGTATATATGTGCATAAGTCATTGAAGGTGGCAGGACAGGTTGAGAGAGCGGTTAATAAAGCATACAGTATCTTGGGCATTATTAATAGGGGCACAGAGTACATACAAGAGCAAAGAAGTTATGTTGAACTCTGTAAGACACTAGTTCGGCCTCAGCTGGAGCATTGCGTCCAGTTCTGGGCGCCGCACTTTAGGAAAGACGTAAGGGCACTGACAGAGTGCAGAAAAGATTCACGAGAATGGTTCCAGGGATGAGGAACTTCAGTTATGAAGATAGATTGGAGAAGTTGGGACTGTTTTCCTTGGAGAAGAGAAGGCTGAGGGGAGATTTGAAAGAGGTATTCAAAATCATGAGGCGTCTGGACAAGAGTAGATAGAGAGAAACTGTTCCCACACATGAAAGGATCGAGAACGAGAGGGCAGAGATTTAAAGTATTTGGAAAGAGAAGGAAAAGTGACATGAGGAAAAACTTTTTCACGCAGCAAGTGGTTAAGGTCTGGAATGTGTTGCCTGGTAGAGGCAGGTTCAATTGCAGCAGTCAAAAGGGAATTAGGGAGTTATATGAAAAGGAAGAATGTGCAGGGTTATGGGGAGAAGGCAGGGGAATGGAACTGAGGAAATTGCTGTTTCAGAGAGCCAGTGTGGACCCAATGGGCCGAATGGCCTCCTTCTGCACTGTAATGATTCTGTGATTCTGTGATCTGTCAATTTTGAGATCTGAATAGTGACTTCAGGCATGCTAAGAAGAGTCTTGTAAGTGTGCTTGTTGCAATTGCCAGAGAAACACAACACTGGAACAATTGGGCTCCCCGTATTTGCAAAATTATTTGCAATGTACTAATACTCTCACATCCCTATGCAATAATATAAAAGCCAAATACTGCAGATGCTGAAAATTGGAAATAAAAACAAGAAATGCTGGAAATACTCAGCAGGTCTGGCAGCATCTGTGGAGAGAGAAGCAGAGTTAACGTTTCAGGTCAGTGACCCTTCTTCAGAACTCTGTGAAGAAGGGTCGCTGACCTGAAATGTTAACGCTGCTTGTCTCTCCACAGATGCTGTCAGATCTGCTGAGTATTTCCAGCACTTTTTGTTTTTATTTCAGACATCCCTACGCATGTGGCCACACCCACAATCTCTGACTCACAGGTGACATTTTGTGAAGTGCTGCTCTTAGCATATGGCCTTGTTTGATAAGAACATGGAGCAGAGAATAGAATTAACTTTTAAGATGGTCAGTAACTGAAAAACTTGGAGCGTTGTGAAGATAAGCCGCACTGACCTTCAGGCTCGAATCTGTAATCCGCACTCTTGTTAAACAATGCACTGTGCTGAGTGTCTCACCTTGCTAGACGTATTCTATTAGCTATATTGCCCCTTCTGCGTGCTGTTATAAAAGTGATTCTTTTTTGTTAAAAATGTATTTTTAAAGGAATTTATAGTTAAGCTGAATAATCATTGGATCAGTTTTTTTTAATCAAGAGAACTGAGAGAGGTGGGTTGGCAACAGTGTTGCTGCTTGTCACATGGCTTGGGTTAGGCTTAGAACAGAAGCCCTGGTAACAGGGGCAAAAAAAGTGATAAGCGTCCTTTTGATTGGACAAGTCCAGTAGTAACAGTGAGCACCTGGATGGGCAGAAAAACTTAAGCTTCTGACTGTGTGTTAGAGTGTGTTTTGGAGGAAGAGACCAGATCCTTGCTGAATTTCTTTTAAGGAGTTAAGTGTTACAGCAGTGTCATAACAGGACAGAAGGGGAGAATTCAAAGGAAGAACAGAAGACTACAACCCAGCTAGCTTTCCCGCAATTCCTTAAAAGATTCTGTGAAGTTCACTGTATCGATTCATCTTGAAACCTGGTTAGTGTTTTCTATTCTGGGAAAAATAATGCATCTGATTGACTGTTTAGGTAAGTGGGAAAACTTTAAAGAATATGTTGTGACTTGTGGACAAGTGGGACTGAATCAACAGTGCAGTCCTCCCTCCTTGGTCATAACAGTGCACTGTACAAGTTGAAGGGTGGCACAGTGGCGCAGTGGTTAGCACCGCAGCCTCACAGCTCCAGGGACCCGGGTTCAATTCTGAGTGCTGCCTGTGCGGAGTTTGTAAGTTCTCCCTGTGACCGCGTGGGTTTTCGCCGGGTGCTCCGCTTTCCTCCCACAGCCAAAAACTTGCAGGTGATAGGTAAATTGGCCATTGTAAATTGCCCCTAGTGTAGGTAGGTAGGTGGTAGGGAATATGGGATTACTGTAGGGTTAGTATAAATGGGTGGATGTTGGTCGGCACAGACTCGGTGGGCCGAAGGGCCTGTTTCAGTGCTGTATCTCTAAATAAATAAATAAAATCTTTGCTCTCTGTCTGATGTGTTCCTCTTATCTCTGTTGGTCCTGTGGATATGATGAATTCCCTTCCTTTGCCTCTCTACACATGCTAATGCTCACAATTTGGACTCCAGGACACCTGTTTGATCACCATAGTTCTCTCAATCAGAATTACCTCCTTAATAAGATTTCAACTAAAAAAAGCCTCTGAATCCACTGAAGACACATGAACCCCAAGAGAGAAAAGTCTCCTGCAGCAAACAAGGTTTAAGAAGAATACTGGGCCCCAACGAAAAGCAAGATCTACCCACAATCAAGGACGCTTCAGTGAGATCGAAGAACCGTAACAACAACTCTTCAGATATTGCCTCAAACCTTTCCACTTTATTTTTCTTCTGCTCTTTTCTGTCTCTATTTGCATGTGCGTATCATGTGTGCATGCTAGTGTGGGGAGTGGCGTGTATCCATAGACATTAACTGAATTATAGTTTAAGTTTAATAAATTTAAATTTTTCTTATTTAAACCTAAGAAAACCTGTTTGTACTGGTTTCTTTGCCTTATAATTGGAAAGCGGTGAACAAGGATTCACCAAGGGGGAGCTAAAAACACGGTGTGTTTAAAATTAAACCCTGTTACGGTAAGACCAGGTGAAAGCTGAAAGTGAACCCTAGACCTCTTTCTCACCTGGTCGTAACAATATGCATTTAATGAATAGTTTTGTGGATAGTGACACAGTGGTGCTGACTATTGCAGCAATGTGGAGTAAGGTGACATAGGTTTCCAACTTTAAGAGTTCTTAAACTCCGCTAAATTGCCACAGCAGGTGTCAGGTTAAAACCATGGGGTAGAATGTTTATGCGGGTTCTCCCATTTTCTGGGACACAACTGCAAAGAGATTTGTTTTCTTTTTCCAGTTACTTGTTGCACAGTATGTGCTTGTTTTCCTTTTGCAGAGTAAGTGGATATTTGACCCCTTAAAGTATTAGTCATAGAGTTGATTGTGCTGACTATGTAGAGTTCCTGTGTACTCAGTAGGATACAGTTTACAATGACTAGTGGTCCCTGAGGCATTTCAGTAACAGAGTAATAAGATTTCTGCTTCTGACAGATATCCATCTGGAACAGCCTGGCTGCAGAAAGTCGTTGTGGCTTACAGTGATTTCTTTGCTGAAATGTGTCAAAACCATAACTCAGATTAAATGCCTTTGAAGTGAGCCCAAATCCCACTAAAGCCAATGGTTGCTGCCTTTACTTCTTGCTTATATGTTTTTCCAGGGTCTTGAGGTTTGTTCGCTCATAAAATTTGCAAGCATTCACTTGTTAAATTGCATGATAATATTCCAATTGTGGACAGCACAGGCCATCTGCTCAAATTAAATGACTGTTCCAAATCTCTCCTAGGAATGACCCAACCCAAACATTTATAAATTTAAATACTTAACCCAATATTCATTGCTGACAGTATTGGAAAAAGTAACAGTGGATGTTGTTAATGTGGATTTCTTCTTCAGAAAAGTGCGATCAATGTGTAATACTTGCAAAGAGTAGTTTGCTCCACTTCTTTCTGTTAGCTATAAAATTATATCAAGTACCTGAGTATACTACAGACTAGATGGAGACAATTATCATCCATGGATGGAAGTCATTTCTAAATGGTTAAGGACTGGTTCTAATCCTGCTAGAATGCTACTGAGTGAATTGCACTTAAATTTTGTGGATCAACATTTAAACATAAGAACATAAGAAATAGCAACAGGAATGGACTATTCTGTTCCTTGAGCCTTCTCCGCCATTCAATATGATCATGGCTGATCTTCTGCCACTTTCCTGACTGCCCCCCATTTCCGTCGATTCCCTGAGAGATCAAAAATCTACCTATCCAGCCTTGAATATATTCAATGATGGAGCATCCACAACCCTCTGGGGAAGAGAATTCCAAAGATTCACAACCCTCTGATTGAAGAAATCTCCCCTCATCTCAGTCCCAAATGATCAACCCCTTATCCTGAGACTGTGCCCCCGTGTTCTAGATTCACCAGCCAGTGGAAACAAACTCTCAGGGCTGAAGTTTTTGGCCTGGGTTCCAGGCCTCTGGCTTTCCATCAACATCTTGTAACACTCAAGTGCTGTGCACGGCTGTCAGCAAATGATCAGCCTGTTTAAAGACTCAAACAGCTGCCACAGTAATGGCTGCTATGGGGAGTTTACATTGGGGCCCGCCAATCATCTGGCCCTCCTCCATTCCCACCCCATGGTATCTAATTGGCTGCCGAACCTAACTCTAATCCATTTAAGGGGTTGTCCTCACAAAAATCGTGAGTTTAATCAACTTTCCTCTGAGAGTGGTTTCAGGACTTCCGTTCTGCACCCCCAACATGAAAATTCAGCCCCGAGTGTCTACCCTGTCAAGCCCCTTCAGAATCTTGTATGTTTCAATGAGATAACCTCATTCTTCTAAACTCCAGAGAGTATAGGCCCAACTTATGCAGTCTCTCATCATGACAACTGTTCCAACCCAGGAACCAATCTGGTGAATCTTCACTGTACTGCTTCCAAGGCAAGGATATCCTTCCTTCGATATGGAGACCAAAACTGCACACAGTACTCCAGGTCTCACCAAAGCCCTATACAGTTGTAGGAAGACTTCCTGGTTCTTGTACTCCAATCCAATTGCAATAAAAGCCAACATGCAATTTGCCTTCCTAATTGCTTGCTGTAACTGCATGCTAACTTTCTGTGTTTCTTGTATGAGTACCCAGGGCTCCTGGAATATCAACATCTAAAAGTTAGATGCCTTTTAAAAAATATTCTGCTTTTCTATTATTACCGAAGTGAATAACCTCACATTTCGTCACATTATACTCCATCTGCCACCTTGTTGCCCACTCACTTAACCTGTCTATATCTCTTTTCAGCCTCTTTGTGTCCTCCTCACAGCTTACATTCCCACTTGATTTTCAATCATCAGCAAACTTGGATAACTATTTACAATCTATATCTAAGTCATTAATATAGATTGTAAATAGTTGAAGACTTAGCACTGATCCTTGCTGCACTCCACTAGTCACACCCTTCCAACTTAAAAATGGCCTGTTTATCCCTACTCTCTGCTTCCTGTCTGTTAGCCAATCCTCCAAAAATGCTAATATATTACCACCAGCTCCATGAGCTTGTGTATTAACATTTTGTGTGAAACTTTATCAAATGCCTTTTGGAAATCCAAGTATACTACTACTATCTATAGGCTCCCCTTTATCTATCCTACTAGTTACATCTTCAAAAACTCCAATAAATTGGTCAAACATGATTTCCTTTTTGTGAAACTATGTTGACGCTGATCATACTATGATTTCCTAAGTGCTTTGTTAAGACCTCTTTAATAATAGATTCTACCATTTTCCATATGACTGATGTCAGGCTAACTGTTTTCTCTCTTCCCTCATTTCTTGGATAGTGGTGTTACATTTGCTAACTTCCAAACTGCTGGGACTGGTCTATGGAAAATCATAACCAGCACCTCCACTATCTCTGCAGCTACCTATTTTAGAAGACCTTGATGTAGGCCATCAAGTCCTGGGGATTTGTAGGCTTTTAGCCCCTTAAGTTTCTCTAATATTTTTTCTCTGCTGATATTACTTTAAGTTTCTCACCCTTATTAGCCCCTTGGTTACCCTCTATTTCTGGTATGTAATTTGTGTCTTCTACTGTGAAGACAGACACACTGTATTTGTTCAATGTCTCAGCCATTTCCTCATTTCCCATGATAATTTAACTTGTCTCTGCCTATAAGGGACCAATGTTTACTTTAGCTACTCTCCTCCATTTTATATATTTATAAAACTTCTTACAATCCATTTTTATATTCACGGTTAGTTTACTCTCATTCTATTTTTTCACTTTTTATCAACGTTTGATAGCCCTTTGCTGGTTTCTAAAACTCTCCCAGTCCTCAGGCTTACTACTATTCTTTGCAACATTATAAGCCTCTTCTTTTCATCTAACACTATCCCTAACTTCCCTAGTTAGCCACAGATTGATCTTTCTTGCTGAGTTTTTGTTTTTTAAGGAAATGTATTTTTGTTGAACATTTTGAATCATTTCCTTAAATGCTTCCCACTGTTTATTTACCATTATAACTTTTAGACGATTTACCCAATCAACTTTAGCCAGTTCTCCCCTTTTACATATGTAATTGGCTTTGTTTAAGTTTAGAATTCTTGTTTTTGACTCGCGTATGTCACTCTCAAACTTAGTATGGAATTCAATTGTATAATGATCACTCTTTCCAAGAGAATCTTTTGTTAAGAGATTACTAATTTACCTTGCCTCATTACACTATACAAGATTTGAAAAAGCTTTGTCCCTAGTTGGTTCCACAACATATTGTACTAGGAAGCTGTAACAAAAGCACTCTAGAAACTCATCTTCCAAACTATCTTTGCTCATTTGATTGGCCCAGTCTATATGAAAATTAAAGTCCCCCTTGATATTACATTGCCTTTGTTACAAGCTCCAATTATTTTTTGCTTAATGCTCTGTCCAATGGTATAATTACTGTTAAGGGGCCCATAAACTACTCCCACCAGCATTTTCTGACCCTTGTTATTCCTAAGTCCATGTATACTTTTTTTTATTTCCAGTTCTTCTGAGCCAAGATCCTTCCTACTACTGTCCTTACATCATCATTAATTATCAAGGCTACTCCTCTTCCTTTTACATTCTGCCTGCCTTTTCAAAATGTTGTGTACCCTGGACTATTTATTTCCCAACCTTGGATACCTTGTAACCACGAGCAGAATTTTCCTTCTGGGATTGGGAAACTGACGTCGGGACTGTTTCTGGATGCGGTGGGTGGTGGTGGAGGTAGTCACATCTGATTTTAGTGGAGTCGGGCTGCTAAATGGCTGGAGGTTGGGTTGGGCGGCAAATCAGTGGCCACGGGTGCAGGATGGAGGTGGGACCCTGCAAGTGTGGGCCCCAATTTAAAGACACCATGGCAGCCATTACTGTAGTTGCCACTGAAAGAATGGATGCACCAGTGATTCAGGAAGGGAGGCAGAGGACTGGCATCCAAGGCAGGGCTGCCCCTTGATTCTCTATCACCGACCTCAACATCCTCCTGGAGGCTGTGAGGGACAGGGTGGAGGTCCTCTTTCTGGAAGGTGAAAGGAGAAGGCCACCCAGCCAAACAAAGCTGGCCCGGATGGAGATGGCTGAAACTGTCAGCAGGAGAAGTGTGGTCCATAGGAACTGGGTGCAGTGACGTAAAAGGTTCAATGTCCTTCTTCGTTCTGGCAAGGTGAGTGCAACATCAGACCCTGACGATAGGCCTATGGATATTCAACCTCTAGCAGACACTTCAGCTGAGAAGCCTGAGGGCACATACTGCTCATGAACATGGTAGGAATGTGTGTCCAGGGTACTACTGACCCCTCAGCAAGGTTCAGAGCTCTGGCACTGTTGACGACCTGCCAACACTGAGACATGCAGTTTCTTATGTCAATGAACGGCTGGCATTGGTCAGAGAAGCCAGCAATGCCTTATCTCTCTCTCTCTTCTGTTCTTGCAGGAGAAAAGGGCGCATAATGTCAGAGAAAGGGCTCTGACAGGAGGAGGAGTGCCCAATCTCCATATCATCACTGGTAGGGAGCCATGGAAATTGCAAGGGTGGCCCTGCAGAAGCAAATAGGGGAAGAAGAGATAGGTATTCCTGGTGGAGAGGGTAAAAAGATATTGCAATCTGTGAATGAAAGGTGGAGTGCACTCCTCTGCGTCCAATAGCATGCTAAAGACTCAACTGCATTGTGATGCCTTAGCAGTGAAGACTTCTGCTCTCAAAGACACATCTCTTCTTGTGTCTTCCACAAGTTCTGACATGGTGGGAGAAAGCCTGAGTCCTGTTGCAGCACCAGGGTGATCAGAAGAAACTAAGACAGCACAGCCAGCACCATCAGATCTTATAAGCACAGCCTGCACCTGTGCAGACACATTCACATTGGGTGGGTCCTCGTGCACGATTCGATGGGGTGGCATTGGGTGATGAGAATGGCACCAGTGTATAAGAGGAGTTGAGAGGCAGAGGTAGTTGTGGACAGTCTCCCTCAGAGGAGGGAGGACAGACAAAGCCATGCTTAGCTGGGCACAGATGCAGGGCTTAACGAGTCACAGGAAAGGAGGCCCTCCTTAGACTAGCTGCACTGGATGTATTCCCATCTGATAGAGCTTGTTCAGGGTTATGGGCTGAGAATGGAGGAGTCTATTAAGCTCATATGTGCCACCATGGCTCAGGGCTTTGAATGTATAAGCTCCTTCATTGAGAGTGTTGCCAGGATCATGGACAGCCATGTGCGACAGCACTCTAAGTAGATGCAGGAACATGCACAGAATGCATGCAACGTTCTGTAGCCTTGACTGGTCAGTGACACTGGTGGCACAGAGATGTTTGGAGTGTATGCCAGTTGCACCCCAACTGGTGCTCTCCTCCAGCCATCAACCAAGGGCTGAGGCAGTCACCGAGGGGCCTGAGAGTGTCATTCCTCACGGGGCACCATCATCATCATCGGCCTCTGACTGAGGGAGAATCTATGCAGCAGGGCCCAGTGATGGAGATTGCCTCTGTGTTGACGCCAGTGCAGCAGCCTCTGGAAATGCCCTCACTGGCACATCTGTGATGAGGAAGACCGTCACGTGCATCTCAGCCACCAGCAGAGACAAGCAAGCAAGCTGCCTCCACCTCATCTGAGGCCACAAGAGGAGGAGCACTGTGTAGAAGTAGCCGAGAGCAGAGGCCTCCACATCTGGCGGAGCACTGCGTGATTCACTGGGCTTTGCTACACTTGTAAATGTATACTTTTTTACTCTTTGAACACACTGTGACTATTGACACATGACACTAAACATGTGAGCTTTCATTCTTTAGTGGAAGACTGGGAAAAAGGGAAGAGTTGGTGAAGGGAAGCAAAGGTCGTTGAAGGGGGACAGTGAAACCTCTGGAGAGATCTGCAACATTCATTGGCAGTAAGCGTGGATACATTTAAGGCTGTGTCTTCAATGGAAGTGCTCTCCCAGGCAGTTCAAAGTGAGTTCTAGACCATGCTGTTCCCCAGGTTAGAAGAGCACAGCTGAAACATTTTTGTTTTCCTGTTTGTACTTGCGGCTGTTCAGTTTTCAGTCCGTTAACACCCTATCTGTACTAATGCTTTGTCTTTTAACACACCATTAACAGATAGTTTGCCATTGCTCCATGACCTTCTGGTCGGTTATTCTCTGTGACCTTGTCCTATCTACCTTCTCCTTTGTTATCTCTTGCCCCACCCCCGCTTTACTTGCTTAAAACCTTTCACATTTCTAATATTTGCCAGTTCTGAAGAAGGGTCACTGACCTGAAATGTTAACTCTGCTTCTCTCTCCACAGATGCTGCCAGACCTGCTGACTATTTCCAGTATTTCTTGTTTTTATTTCAGCTGAAACGTGCCTGGATGAGATGATCTCCAATGTTGATGGCATCCTGACGAGAAGCTTGAGTGCTATGCCAGGCCTGGCCACCTCCTTGGGCAGCTGGGGCACCTCTGTGTACTGCATGTTCCTCCTCTGCCTCCTCCTCTTCCATATCCTGCTCCTCATCTTCCTCCGAGGAGCTGCATTATTCCTGTGCCTCACCCTCTTCAATGTCCGCGTCTCTCTGGAGAGCCATGGTATGGAGAGTGCAGTAGACCACCACAATGTGCAATACCCTGTAGGGCACCACCAAACTGGTCCAGGCACTGGAATTGCATCTTAAAAAAGTTGACGGCCTGCTCAATGATGATCCTCGTGAGCAGATGGCTTTGGTTGTAGTGCCTCTGTCCCTCTATCTCAGGGCATGTAAAGGAGTGAGTAGCCATCTCTTCAAAGGATATCCCTTGTCCCCTAGAATCCATCCACATAGTTTGGGTGCAAAATGAAGAGCAGTGTCACCCTGGATTGCCAGAAGATGAAGGAGTCACGGCAGCTGCCATGAAAGTGAGCGGACATATGCTGGAAGCTCTTGTCGTTGCAGACCAGCTGCACATTGAGAGAATGGAAGACCTTCCTGTTGATGAATTTCGCTGGCCGATCAGTGGGCGCCTTGATGATTACATGGGTGCAATCAATTATGGCATGCACCCGGGGAATTCCAGCGATGGAGACGAAACCCACTGCCTCTGTGTCTGTGAGGCCTCTTCTGTATGAAATTGGATGTAATGTCCAGCTTTTGCAAATAAGACATTAGTGACCTGCAAGATGTAGTGGTATGCAGCGACTTGCGAGACACCACCAAAGTCTGCAGCCGATCCTTTGAAGGAGCCAGAAGCGAATAGGTTCAAGGCCACAATGACTTTGACAGCTACTGGCAGGGCATGGAGAGTAGTGCTGCAAGGTGTGAGGTCTTTGGCAATGAGGGCACGAATCTCTGTTACCATCTGCTTGGAGAGTCGCAGTCTTCTGCAGCATTGGTTCTCCAACATGTCCAGTTAGCTTCGTCTTTGGCGGTAGATCCTATGCTGAGGGTATGGCCTCCATTGCTTTCCTGCCTCACATCACTCTCCTCTGTCCTCCTCATGCCCCGGGCTCTACCTCTGCTGCTGAGGATGTTGATCCTCATCACCACTGGGCCCAATATCTGAGAGTCATGCTGCTATTACCAGCTGCTGCCTTCCTTGCACTCAGCTCTGACTGGAAGCTTTGCCCCCTCCTCTTTTGCCCTGCGATGCCAGGAAGGTCATGACCCTGTGCACTGCTGAGCGCGTATAGACCACTCTCCCTGCAATCTGCACACCTCCAATGGCAACTGTGTGCCAATGGTGTCCCTGTGAGCCATGCTGCCTGTTATGAACCCACCTAAGTTGATGCTGTGGCCATGACTGACTCACCGTTGTGTTGCTGCCTCCATGCACCTGGACTGTCCCTGATCCAGCGTGCATCCTGTGCGCCTCCACCAAAATCCCAAACTGACCCGTAACGAGCTGACAATGAGCTCATTAACTGGATTAATTGGCCTCATTCCAAAATCGGGCAGGTTTCCAGGGCCTGCCTTCCCCATCCCAAGGAAAATCGCCAGCAGCAGGAATAGCAACTTGAAGCCAGCACGCCCGCTGGTTGTGCTATTTTTGGTGCCTGTCTGGCTCCATTCCTGCACCATTGGGATCTAAAAATCTCGTCTCATGTCTCTGTAATGGCAATTATATCAAACCTGTTTATCTCTATTTGAGGTGCAAACTCATCTATCTTATTACAAATGTTCCATGCATTCAGATAAAGAGTCTTCAATTTTATTTGTTTACCACTATTCTTTGCATGGACCTTACTCGTGGATGCATTATTGCCATTAAACTCTCTGGCCTGAATTCTACGCCCCCAAAAGAGCGGGCTGGAGGTGGGTGGGTGGGCTTGGGTGTAAGATGGAGTGGGAGGCTGGGGGGCCCTTCCTGACCCACTCCCACCTCCACTGCCAATTAACTGCCACTTAAGGGCCTTTACCCACTGCCACGGGTATTTTACATTTGGCTAGTGCATGGCTGAGGCCTCAGAAAACCCGCCTGATAAAACTAGGTGGCCTTCTGGTGGGCTGTGGGGGGCCTTCCTGATCGGGCACTCTGTGGAGGCTGCCTCCAAAGCTCCAACTGCCCCCAACACACAACACGCTCCCTGCCTCCCTAACCGGCCCCCCTTGCCTCGCCCCTGGCAAGGCCCTAAAAACCTATCTCTTTTCTGGGACCGTCTGTCACCTTCCTCCTGCAGCTGGGTGTAGTCCCAGCAGTGGCCACCGCTCCCAGTGGTGCTGTTGGGACTAAGAACTGCCGACTCACTGATTGGCTGACAGCTCCATTAGGCAGGACGTCCTGCCTCAATGAAGTGGAAGTCCCACCCAAGACCAATTAAGGGCCTGGGGACCGTAAAATCTGGTCTGGATCCCCAGGCCCTGTGGAGGCTGGATCGCCAATGACTTTTCGGTCAGTGGATGGCCCCCCCCCACCCACTGTTAAATGCAGCCCTCTGTCCTTTCCTGTCCTACTCTGCATGGCTTTACCCAAATTGCTACACGTTGCTATTGTCTCGACTTTACGGTTCAGATTTCTAAATCTCCCTTCACCTGATCCCTCCCCCGCTTTTAGTTTAAAGCCGCATTTGTATAATTATTTTCATATTGAAATGCAGATCTGTCTAGGTGCAGGGAGTAGTAACATAATGTGTTGTGGCATGTGAAGCGATGGGGGTAATTAAAGGTGAGTGTCACAATAGGGGACAAAATTTCTGAAAGCCTTTAAAAAAGATTTACAGGGCCTAACAATCCAGTAACAACTTTTATCAGGATTAACAAGGCGGGTACTAATTGACAGGAAAGGAACCCCATGGGTTTGCAGACTAAATGTTGTTGGGAAGTGTAGTACCTAACCCTCTGTTTGATGGCTGCTGAAGTCCATGTGGCTCCAAGGAGAGATTCCAACATGATCCCATCCCACAAGTCTTCAATATAGCATACCTAAGATGAGGTGGATGCAGGCTTGATGCTACAACTGACCAGCATAGTCAGATGCTGCGCCTGTGATCTCATGCATGTTCTGCAGCAGACTTTCTGTTGATGTGGAAGCCAAACAGGCTTCTTCTATGCAGTATCACCCAAAACATCACACTGTTGCCAAGGAAGCCCAGACTATGGCCATCTTGGTTCTCAGGGCCAGCATTGACAGAAGCTCCCAGAGAATCACAAGACTCTTGCTCTCTGTTTTCAAGTAGTCATACAAGTGTTAAGATGGAGATCCAGATCAGTGCCCTTCCTGTCCTCTCTCAGGAAAACAGGATGGCTATTCCCACAATAAACTGGGATGCTGCCATCTGTAGTTGGGCCTTGAAGGCCCACAGCTTCTCAAGGTTGCCCATCATGGCCATCTAAAGCGTCCTCAGTGGAAGGTCAGCAGCTTTCCACATGCGAAGCTGTAAGCACTGGGAATACACTTCGTAGGAGAACTAGAATCAATAATCGAGGTCACATGACAGGCATTAGAATGTTACAAAAGGGTGGTTATCAATTATTCCAGTTAACTGTTGTTGCAGTCTGGTGAGCAATTGAAGTCAAGTCCCTATTTTTCAGGATTTGGTGTTGGTTTTCATATTTGTAGGCAGCTGAGGACAAGAGCCATGAGGTTGGACTGAAGGAGGTCAATCAGATGGTGGTGGTAAGGACTGCAGTGATGAAGATTGCAGGACATGAATGGGACATGGAGGACAGTTCAAGTGAAACCCTCTTGGATGAGCTGTTCTTTGAGATCTTTGGCAGCTAGAGGCATTGGTGCTTAATGTGGTTCCTGTTCTTCCAACTTTTGTTTTTTTGCAGCGAAGCTGGTTGTAAGGGCTGGTCCCACAGTATAGCAAAGATATGCAGCTTACAGTATATCTTGAAACAAATCAAGGCTGTATTGCAGATCTCCTCCCGAATGCTCCAGACAGTGGAAGCATTCCTTGAACACACCACAGCAATGGTCTGCTGAATGATATCTCTGATGGCGTCATGCTGCTCATTGTAGGCCAGCTCTGCATCCGTGCCTGGATTCTTGACAGGGGTCATGAGTCATGTCTGAAGGGGATATCCCTTGTCATCAAGTCTCCAACCTCTGTCCTGAAGGCTTGGTTGGAACAAAGCTGAAACAGAGGAGTGGTGCAGGATAAATGAATCATAACTACCGCCAGGGATCAGAACACAAACCTGCTTGATGCACTGCTAGTGGTTGCAAACAAGCTGGGCTTGACTAAGAAGTGTACCTTTTCTTTGAGAAAGATGCCAGGCTGGTGATTGTGAGTGGACATAACAATGTGGGTGTGGTCTATGGCACATTGAAGCCTGCAATATGGGTGAAGCCTAGTGCTCTCATCCTTCTTTGCTCTGTCCCTGGAAAATGTGATGGATGTATTCCTCCTGATGTAGAAAGCCTCAGTGACTTCCCTGATACATTGGAGCACAGCAAACTGAAAGATGGCGCTGATATTACCTGTGGCAGCCTGGAATTATTATGTGGTGTCAAAGTTAAGAGCCATAGTGATTCTGACAGCCACAGTCAGTGCTCTTCATGGTCTGGTTTGAGGCTCCAGTGTTGGCTGTAGCAGGTGACTTAGATTTGTCTTCATTGCAGTCTTACACTGGGAATTTCCTTGGAGCTGCTCCCAATCTGCTGCTGTAACTTCACTGGAACTGTGGCAGAAATCTTGTTTATATGAAGAAATTAGCTTTCCACAGCACTTCCAATGAAGTTACTGGGGCAGAGCAAGCACAACTGCAAGGAAATTTCCAGCCTTACTTTTGTTGTAAAATTTTAGTGAACATAGTTTCATTTACCTTGCTGAAATGAATTGTTTTACAGTCAAATTTAAATTAAAAATCTAATTTGTAGACGACTACTTAAATTATGGTTGCCAGTTTTGGTTGTCCTTATTCCTGGAGGGTTGACCATGTTATGTTTGGTCACATGACATTAGCTGCAGTTTGCAAAGATTAGTGCATTTACCTTATAAAGGTTGCGACCACTGTAAGGTTTCATGCTTTCTCCCTCCAATTTAGCTAAACTGCTATAACAATTGGCACATCTAGTTCATCCCTCTATTGATACTGCCCCATTACAGTATGCAACTGCCTCTGGAATGATACCAACTTTTAATTCCACTTTCCTACCTGGAACAACATTCCAAGTATTGCTCATTGCATGAAGAGATGCTCCCTGACATTCGTGCTGAACTTACTTTTTATCAGTCAAGCCTCGGTTACTTGTGTATCTTTTGAGGTAAAAAGGATTTAATTACTGAAGTTTCCAAAGAATTTTCATTTTCAACACAGACAACATTGGTATGAAGGGAGTTTTACTCTGACATTTTAAACTGGGAGTGCATCTGCCTGTAAAATGACCAAATGAGTCTCCTATTGAATTTTGAACTTGGTGTGAAACTAGGGCCTAACCCTAACCCTACTTAAATGCAACTGCATATTTTAAGAGGGTGGGCATATGATGAGCAATGTTAGGATCTGGGCCTCTGCTTTGTGGGATTTCTGTCAGGCTGGTTGGCACTGGGTGGAGGACCGATGATGCTGCTGAGTTTGAATCCATCCTGCCATTTGTGTAAGACCACTTCCTTAGTCCTGAGCAGGAAAAGTAGCCAAGGCGAGATCATCTACACAAACTGCAGCAGGAAAAGCTCCAGCTCAGACTCAGGCTTGAGCTTGTTTGGTCAGAGCAGGTGGAATGGTATGGGGCAGGAATTGAGAGAATAGGATATGGAGGCGAGCAGGCGTGAACGGCAAATACAAAGTACTTTCTCCCATGTTGCCAGCAGCAGCGCCCGGGAGATTTATTGTCAATTTCAGGAGGGTCTGAGACAATCCAGTTTGGTTGGCCACCCTAACTTAAATACTAGTCTGTTGTAACACAATCAATAAAGAGTGCAATTTAATAATTTACTTGCTTTTGACCTAAAAGGTTCTGACCAAAACTTTGCTGTACTGTGAAAGAAAACGCCCATTAAATTGGCTAAAAGATCAAGAAAAATTTAAGCCATTAGCATTTTACAAAATGGGAAAGCAGCAGAAAGAACAATAGAAATGTGACCTAATGGAAGACATATGTTTGAATCTTAGTGAAGACTAGACATATATTTAAATAAATTCCCTTCAGTTCTTAGCAGATGGTAAGGTGAAACATTGTTGACAAAAGTTCTGAACATTGAAGCTCGACATCAGGCAGCTTGAGGCAGACACTCAGCTAACAAGAGTGCGAGCAAACCCTGCTAGCTAAACTACAATGTTGGGGGAGTCCATGAGAGCTTTCGGTGCCCTGCAAGTAGCTCCCAGCAGGAAGTGTACAAACTGATGCATGTTTGAAATTTCTATTCACTTTCCTTTATTGGCCGAGGTATAGAGTACAAAAGCAGGGATGTAATGCTGGAACTGTATAATATGTTGGTTAGGTCACAGGGAGTATTGCGTACAGTTCTGGTCACCACATTACAGGAAGGACATAATTATCTGGAGAGAGGACAGAGGAGATTTACAAGAATGTTGCCAGGGCTTGAAAGTTGCAGCTATGGGGAAAGATTGGATGGGCTAGGGTTGGTTTCTCTAGAATAGAGGAGTCTGAGGGGTGACTTAATTGAGGTGTACAAAATTATGAGGGGCCTAGATAGAGTCGACAGGAAGGTCTTGTTTCTCTTAGCAGAGAGGTCAATTATCAGGGTTAGTAGAAGGATTAGAGGGGACATAAGGAAAAACTTGTTCACCCAGAGGGTGGTGGGTGTCTGGAATTCACTGTCAGGAACGGTGGTGGAGGCAGAAACCCTCAATTCTTTTAAAAGGTACCTGGAACTGCATCTGAAGTGCTGCAACCTGCAAGGCTATGGACCAGGTGCTGGAAGGTGGGATTAGATAGCGGCTAGTTTGTTCAGCCGGCACGGACACGCCATAATTTTTCGATGGTTCTATGAAGGTGAAAGTATTGTAATGATTTATCCACTGGGCATTCCCCTATTCCTGATTATTATGGATGATCTGGAGGAGGAGCTGAGGGAGCAGGCATGTCGCTTGAGGCACTATAGCCGGAGATGGGCCTGTTCTCACTACTACCACCTCTCCTGCCCCAAACACACAGAGAGTGTGCAGGGAACAGTTATCATTTGAGGCACTGTCAGAGGAGCTTTGTACGAGCAAAGTGTACTTCAGCAAGGAAGCAATTTGCCACCTACTTGGAGGATCAGTGAATGGACCTAAAGCCGTGGTCCACCTCCTACAGGGCATCCTCAGCGACAACGAAGGTGACAACAGCCCTCAATTTCTACAGCACTGGTTCCTTCCAGTCAGGCACAGAGACCTCTGTAACATCAGCTAAGGAGCTGTGGGGACCTGCATTCACTAGGTGACCAATGGTGCAAGGTATCAAACTTCATTAAATATGACAAGTTAATATCAGAAGTTGTAGCTCATGACCTCCCAGTTTGACACCTCAACGTGACTTATGGTTACCTGTTCTCAGCTATTTATATTGCCACGCGCTTGTTCTGTAGGGTAATCCATTTGCTGTGCTATCCACAAGATGTCTTGTAAGAACATGGGAACATTTAGCCCTTCGAGCTCGTTCCACCATTTAAATAGATCTTGGATGAACTGTGAGCTAATTCCATATACCCGCTTTTGCCCCATTTCTCTTAATAACTTTGAATAACAAAAATCTATCAATCTCAGATTTAAAATTTACAATTGATCCAGCATCAATTGCTGTCTGCAAAAAAGTATTCAAAACTTCTACCACACTTTATGAGTAGAAGTGCTTCCTAATTTCACTCCTGGCTCTAATTTTTCGTCTATGTCCCTGTCATGCAGGCCCCCACCTGCCAAGAATGAGGCATATTAATTTTGTCATATGAACATTGATTTTAAACTTGCTGGGAAGAAGAGGAGGCCTGTTACAAGGGCTGCCAGATACTTAGCTGAAAAACTATTTGCATACTAACAGACAGTGCTTGTGGAGACAAGTGGACCATTCCCTGACACATGCAACCCACAATGGATTTTGATCACCAGACATGGAAGGTGTAAGGAAGCGCATTCCAGAGACTGCTAAGGTGATACAATCCACAAAAGCCAGGGCTGGTTAAATCAGCTGGTCACATAACTGGCTGGTCCAGGGTTTTTTGAACCAGCCACAGAGTTTTTGAAGTCAGAAAGACTGTTTGCTCCTGGAGTGAGAGGCCTTTCCTGTCTGCTCCCATCTCTTTCTCACAAGCCTCTGGACCTACTGAGGACACATGAACTTCAAGAGAGAAAAGTCTCCTACATCAAACAAGGTTTAAGAAGAATACTGGGCCCCAACGAAAAGCAAGACCTACCTACAGTCAAGGACTTTACAAAGAGCTCGAAGAACAGTAACCAAAACCATCTTCAGATATTGCCTCAAGTTTTCCACTTTATTTCTTCTGCTCATTTTGTCTCTATCTGCAAGTGTGTATTGCGTATGCATGCTAGCATGGGCACATCGGGTATCTGCAGGCATTAACTGAATTAGAGTTTAAGTTTAATAAAGTTCAACTTTTTTTTCTTTAAACCTAGGAAAACCTGTTTGGCTCATTTCTTTGCCTTACAATTGGAAGTTAGTGAATAAGGATTTACTGAGGGGGAGCTAAAAACACGGTTTGTTTAAAATTAAACCCTGTTACGGTAAGACCAAGTGAAGGCTGAGAGGGAATCCTAGACCCCTTTCTCACTGGGTTGTAATAGAAATTTGGAGGTTACCGTCCTGAATTTTACCCAAAGACAAACGAGAGAAATTGGAAGTGGGAAGCCAAATTGTTCCCAATCAAAAAAGAGCAAGATTCCAATACAGGTTTTCTTGTGATTGTGTGTGCTTGAATATTAATATCTCTGTGACTGAAGCTAGTAGCTTCCCAAGCCAGGGTGAAGCAACTTGGCATAACATAAAAGCACTGTCTATGGAGAAGTTGAGGAAATGGCCGAGCAGTGTGGAATCATTGTACGCGGCAAGGCTAGGAAGTCTGAACTCCTAAGGCTAGTGCCAACCATTTTTTCCTTGAGTCTGAAGAAGTAGAAACAGGGTTAGAAGTAGACTCTGACAGGGTATTGTGAGCAAAGCTACAATTGGAACAGAGGAAACTTGAATTAGAAAACAGGGAAAGAGAAAGAGAGAGACAGGAGAGAGAGAAAGAAAGAGCCTTCCAGAAGGAACGTGAATACAAAGAGAGGGAGGAGAGAGAGAGAGAAAGAACCTTCCAGAAAGAATGCAAAGAAAGAGAGCTGAAGCAGCTTGAGTTAACTGGGGGGGGTGCGACAGAGTCATCCCAGTGAAAGCATGGCCAAGATGGACGAGCATAATTCAGGGCTGGGTACAAAATAACGAACTGACAAAAAATGCTATCATTGGGGCATATGAATTAGTACCCTAAGGCAATCGCCAAAAGTTCAGAACCCTCAAGAAGCAAGTAATCAAACTTATCCGGAGTTTGAAAGAAGTAAACAGCCGGCTTTTGACAATTGGTTGAGGGCTCTTAAAGTACAGCTCAGCTATGAGAATCTCAGAGAAGTAATTCTGTTACAGGAATTTAAAGACTCTCTCCCACTCTCCATAATGACGCATGTAGAGCAGCAGCAGGTTCAGAGAGCTCAGCAAGCAGCCGTTCTGGCTGATGAGTTTGCTTTAACTTATGTCGGTTTTCAAGGGAGAACCTTTCCTAGTCATCCCTACAAATCCGAAAAGGACAAAGGGTGGGAAGGTGATAGGAGCCCGAGCAGTCCTGGGAGAGAAAGAAAAGCAGGAGACACAGGGGGCCCACCTCTAGCCAAAAATGAAGATGCTGTGAGTAGGAGTGAGACCTGGAGACCTGTGTGCTTCCATTGTAACAAGGCAGATCTTCTAAAAGCTGACTGCTGGAAAATAAAGGGAAAACCTGTACAGTTAATGAGGGCACATGTGCTCAATGAAGAAGGTATCCTGGAAGAGAGCACAAAGAGCAAGCTGTCGCTTTAACTGCAGTAAGAGTGCAACCCAGGAAGTTTACTACTGCAAGTGCGGGAAAAGTTAATAGGATTCCTGAAGGCTACCAGGGTTTTGTGTTTGAAGGGAAAGTAACCCCATACCCACTGAGTGGGGCAAGCAAGCCCATAGTAATTCTCATGGACACAGGGGCCATTAGATCCCTTTTACTGGGAAAAGGCCTGATCTTTCCCCCAGAGAGTGCAGTGAACACCAAAGTGGTCGTGAATGGTATTGGAGGGCAGTGTATGCCTGTACCTGTACAAGGGGTGCACCTGGAGTGTGACCTAGTTTTGGGACCGGTGACCATAGGGATTGTCCCTAGTTTGCCTGTGAACGGGGTTGACCAGCTCCTCGGTAATGACTTGACGGGGGTGACGGTGGTAGCCCCCCCCAGTAGTGACAGAAAGACCGTAAGAGGTCAGAGAGACAGGGCATTGGCAGGAGACGGTCCCCTGCAGTCTCCGTGCATGTGTAATGAGTGAGGCCATGAGCAAACCAGCTCCCGCAGAGGAGACTGAATTGGCACTGCAGGCAGATGACCATGAGGTCTGTCTGTCTGAGACATTCTTTGGAAAGTTAGGAGACCCAGGGAATGAGTTAAATACATCTTCCCTTGCTGAGGCTCAGTGAGCTGACCCAGTATTGAGAGAGTTAGCACAGGCTTCCCAGTCTGAAAGTGAAGCAGAGGGAGTCCCTGATTGCTACTACATAAAGAATGAGGTACTGATGAGGAAATAGAGTTCTCCTCACAGACCTGAGAGCAAGAAGTGGACAGTAGTTCACCAGTTAGTGGTCCCGCAGAGGTACCAGAGAAAAATAGCAAGAATGCCCCATGAGATTACAGTGCCGGTATACGAAAGCCCAAAGCCCACATACGACAGTGGTTTGACTGGCCAAATCTCCACAAAGATGTGTTGGAGTACTGCAGGTGTTGCCACATGTGCCAGGTTGAGGGGAAACCCCAACCTACAGTGAAATCCGCACCCCTAAGTCCTGTACCGGTGTCAGGAGGACCCTCCAGCAGAGGGCTGGTGAACTGTAAGGGACCCTCACCAAGAACAAAAGGGGACAGGCAGGCACAAGGCTGGCAAAAGGTTAGACTGGGAAGGGGAAAAGGTGACCAAGAGGGCAGGTTAAAGGAAGTCCGGAGGACTCCCGGATGAAAACCCCAACTGTCCAGTCAGCCAACTCCGGAAAATGTGAAAAGTTAGACCTCACATCCTCCTATGTAAATCCAGACACTAGAAGCAGCCCACCAGAGCTGCTAACAGCATTTACAGGAATCTGCAGAGACAAAGACTTCTGGAAAGCAGAGAATCCATGAGGGCGATGCCTCACCTAGTCGAAGTGCCTTGGGGAGTGCAGTAGAGTCTGCATAAATACCTGCAGGCAGGAATGTCCCAGAAGACAATGGGGAGATTAGCAAGGAATCCTCCCCCACAGTCCGAAAAAAAAGAACCATCCATCCCCTGATGACCTTTGCATGACTCAGCAAAGCACTGAAAGAGAGTTCAGGATAGACCTGCTGACTACTGACTCTCCTGAAAAAAAAAATCCAACTTAAGGCTAATTAAATTGAATCTCCCCACCGACACCCCCCCCCCCCACCCCCACCCCACACCCCCTGAATTTTCAGACCTCAGCAGGAACAAAGACCCTAGACAGTCATGGAAATGGGCACACTGAAGAAAAACTTCCCCAAAGAACCAAATGTTTATTGGGATGCCAAAAAGAGGGTAGTTAAAGCAGCACTAGCACCAAGAAAGGATAGGCTATAATAATGAATGAATATGAATGAATGAGAGAGAGAGAGACGCATGCTTTTTTCCCTCCATCTTATATTTTCTCTCTCAACACTTTTTAATGAAATGTGCTTTTCTCAAATCACAATTCATCCCGTTGGGTGTGGAGGTGTCAAGCAGGCTCCCACATGCCAAGAATGAGGCATATTAATTTTGTCATACGAACATTGATTTTAAACTTGCTGGGAAGAAGAGAAGGCCTGTTACAAGGGCTGCCAGACACTTAGCTAAAAAACATTTACATACATACAGACAGTGCTTGTGGTGACAAGTGCACCATTCCCTGACACATTCAACCCACAAGGGATTTTGATCACCAGACATGGAAGGTGTAAGGAAGAGCATTCCAGAAACTGCTAAGGTGATACAATCCACAAAAGCCAGGACTGGTTTAATCAGCTGGTCACATGACTAACCGGCTGGTCTAAGGTTTTTTGAACTAGCCACAGAGTTTTTGAAAGACTGCTCCTGGAGTGAGAAGACCTTTCCTGTCTGCTCCCATCTCTTTCTCACATGCCTCTGGACCCACTGAGGACACATGAACTTCAAGAGAGAAAAGTCTCCTACATTGAACAAGGTTTAAGAAGAATACTGGGCCCCAACGAAAAGCAAGACCTACCGACAGTCAAGGACTTTACAAAGAGCTCGAAGAACAGTAACCAAAACCATCTTCAGATATTGCCTCAAATTTTTCCACTTTATTTCTTCTGCTCATTTTGTGTCTATCTGCAAGTGTGTATTGCGTAGGCATGCAAGCATGGGCACATCCCGTATCCGCAGGCATTAACTGAATTAGAGTTTAAGTTTAACAAAGTTCAACTTTTTTTTCTTTAAACCTAAGAAAACATGTTTGGCTCGTTCCTTTGCCTTATAATTGGAGGTTAGTGAATAAGGATTCACTGAGGGGCAGCTAAAAACACAATTTGTTTAAAATTAAACCCTGTTACGGTAAGACCAAGTGAAAGCCACTAGACCCCTTTCTCACTGGGTCGTAAAGCCCCTTATTTCTAGACTCCCCAACCAGCAGAAATATTTTTTTTCTATCTAACCCATCTGTTCCTCTTAATATTTTGAAAACATGGATCAAATCACCCATTAACCTACTAAATTCCAGGGAATGCAACCCTCGTTAATGTAATTTCTTTTTGTAATTGAACCTTTGGAGACCAGGCATCATTCTGATAAACCCATGCTGCTTTTCCTCCCAGGCCAATGTATCCTTCCTAAGGTGTGATGCCCAGAACCCGAGGTGTGGTCTAAACAGAACTCTGATTGGCTGAAGCATGACTTCTATCCTGTTGTATTCTACTTCTTTAGACATAAAGGCCAGAATTCCATCAGCCTTTTTGATTATTTTCTGTACCTGTTAATAAAGTATTATATGTACTTAGGCCCCCAAGTCTCTTTGGACCACTGTTGTTTCTTGCTTTTCACCGTTTAGAAAGCACCCTGTTCTATGCTTTTGAGGTCCAAAGTGAATGATCCCACATTTGCAAACATTGAAATCCATTTACCACAATCTTGCCCATTCACTTAAACTATCAATACCTCTTTGTAATGTTGTGCTTCCATCTACACTGCTTCTAATGATGCCCATCTTAGTGTCATTGGCAAATTTTGATCTGTGACTTTCTATCCCATCATCTATGTTGTTAATAAATGTGGTGAATAGTGAGTCGCCAAGACTCATCCTTGTGGGATACCATAGTCATTTGCAGTCAATTAGAGTATCCACCATTATCCATACTCTCAGCGCGAAATTTTGGGCACGTGGGGTGTGGTTCGTGGCATGCCTGCACCTGTTCAGATTGAAACAAAAATAGAAAATGCTGGAAATCCTCAGCAGGCAAGTCAGCATCTGTGGAGAGAGAAACACAGCATTACCACTTCAGGTTTGTGACCTTTCAAACTGGCAAAGGTTAGAAATATAATTGGTTTTGAGCAAGTGAAAGTAGGGGGGGTGAAAGAAGAACAAAAGGGAAGGTGTGTGATATTGGTGGAGGGCAGGACAGATTAAATGACAAAAGGTTTCATGGTACAAAGCCAAGGGAAGTTATAACGGGACAAGTAAAGAAACAAAAGATGTGTCTGGATGACGTGTGTATGGCTGGTTAGCAGCTGTCCAAACACAATGTAAAGGGATTAAGAAAGAAACAACGGCGGGGGTGGGGGCGGTGAGGGGGGAGGGGCAGGGCCGGGGTGGTGGTTGGTGGGAGTGGAGAAACAAACCAGCAAAAAAAATACAATAAAAGAAAAAAATGGGGGAAGAGGTTATGATCTAAAATTTTGAACTCAATGTTGAGTCCAGAAGGCTGTAAAGTGCCCTGTCTATAGATGAGGTGTTGTTCCTTGAGCTTGCGCTGAGCTTCATTGAACACTGTAGCGGGCCAAGGAGAGAAAGGTCAGAGTGGGAGCAAGGCGGAGAATTGAAATGACAAGCGACAGGAAGCTCAGGGTCGCACATGCGTACTGAATGGAGGTGTTCCGCAGCCGTCAAGGGTAAAAGAGTGTTCACTTGCCAGCTCTCCAGGAGGCGAGGTCACAGCCGTGTTCTGCTGCAGAGGACTTAGATGAAGACCTCAATGTGGTGACATACAGGAGAGAGCTTATGGGCATGCACACGGAGATGCTGGGTGCATTGGCTGGCCCACCAGACAGCCTCCTGTCACTGTCAAGGAGCATGGATGAGACTGGCTGCAAGTTGGCAGATGGCATGGTACGGAGCTTACCTTCTCTGCAGCCTTTGCTCCACCTCCCTGTCGTGCTGCAGACCCAAAGGCACTGCCACTACTGACTCCACACCTTTTGTAGCTTTTGTGTGGACACGTCAGGTACTCCTCTGCCATCACTGTGAGCATGTGACAACACTCTCCAGCAAATGCACCAAAACATGTCCAGAAACACTTCTGAGTGCTTTCATACACTTTTCAGTGGAAAATCTTCCATAAATTTTACTTACATGCAATCAGGGTGCCTGGACCTTTAGGTAACGCTAGTACAATGCTCATATTGCTGCTTCATGCCTCTTGATTGAATCCTGGTGTCACATCAGCCGGTAAGATTGCAGCATTTCCATTTGTTTGGGCGCGTGTTGAGAATGAAGCTATATGTGTCCCTATCATTGAAGAGCACTGAAGAAGTCTTTATTGCAGGGAGAATGAAGTATACAAGTAGTGAAGTCTTGCTACAACTGTACAGGGTGTTGGTGAGATCACAACTGGAATACTGTGTATAGTGTTACGCCAATGTGTTTTGTTGAATTATAATTTTCTTTAATCCACTGACTGGAGATCTGAATTTATATATTTTTTTAAAAGACATTTTTAAAATACCAGCTAAAGGATGACTTTGCTGGCAGCTTAAGATGGCTACCTAATTTGCAACACTGTATCCACATGCAAGGTCTGTGAAGAGGGAGACTAAATGTCTGCTAATTCCCTAGCAAGAACCAAGACCCAGAAAGTTTAAGGGAACTGTTGGTTTTCTTTTAGCAGGAAGAGGAAATACTGCTAACTGCTATGTTTGAATCACTGGGTGACTGTCATGTGACAAGCACCTCTCCATCTGTGGTTTTAAGCTGCTATTTTATCTGCAGCAGAGGAGAAGCTCTTGGACTCTGACTTGTGCAGACCCTAAGCGAGGGTCCCTCTCTCTCCCTCTATTCCAGCTTGAAAGATTTCAAATGCTGCTTGTTGATTGACCACCTTTGCATACTCCAGCTACAATCAGAAACCCCATTGGAGGAAATCATCCACATTGCAGTCTCCAAAAGACCCACTGAACCAGTCATCTAACTCTTCAAACTAAAAACCTTAGGATCACTGAATTCAGCTAGAAGTCAGCCGAATCACCAAACACCACAGACTGTATACCTCTTTTTACTATGGACTCTAATTCAACCAATCTACCTTTCCTCACTCTGTAATCTATTTGTGTGTATGTAAACCTCCAGAGCGTGTGGCTGGAATTGTACACCCCCCAAATGAGCGGGCTGGTGGTGGTGGGGGGGGGGCATAAAATTGAGTGGGAGGTGGGGGACACCTCCCTACCCTGTCCTGCCCCCACTGCAATTTTATGCGGGGTGGCAGCAGTGAGAAACTGCCAGGCCAATCAAGGCCCTTAAGTGGCCAACTAATTTGCACTTAAGGGCCTCTGCCCGCTGCCCCGTGTATTTTAACCTTGCCGGCCAGATGGCAGAAGCCTCAAAACCAGGTGGCCTTCTTGTGGGCTGCTGGGATGCCCTCCTGATTGGTCACCCTGTGCCTCACAGAGGGTCACCCCTGAAGCCCCAACTACACAACACTCCCCCCGACCAATCCGCCTTGCCTTGCCGGGGCCAGACCGATTAGCCCCGGCGAGGCCCTAAATACTTACCTTAGTTCCGGGGCTGTCCTTCATCTTGCTTGCGATGGCTAGTGTAGTCCCAGCAGTGGCCACCGCTCCCAGTGGGGTGTCTGGGACTAAGAGCTGCCGGACCGCTGATTGGCCAGCAGATCCATTAGGTGGGACTTCCAGCCTAAAGACCAATTAAAGGCCTGGGGAGCGAAAAGTCCCTGGCCTCCCACCCAATGGAAAATTCTGGCCTGTGTGTGAGTGAAAGTTGGTGTGTTGTTTATTATTTTATTAGTTCGGTTTAGGTAAAATAAAATTAACCTCTTTCTTTGTGAACTCAAGAAAACCTGATTGGTTCTTGTTATGATCATAGCAAATAAGTAATCAAACACCTACTTGCTTGGCCAGTACATCCCCTTTAAGAAAGAATTAAACCTGTTGTGGTGAAATAAGGAGGGAAAAGAGGGAAGCCCTTAAACCCCTCCTCACTTGACCGTAACAATAATTTTGGTCACCTTATGTAAGGAGGGATGAGCTTGCATTGAAAGCAGTTCAGAGAAGGTTCACTAGGCTGATTCCTAGGATGAAGGTGTTGTCTTATGAGGAAAGTTTGAGCAGGTTAGGCCTATACTCATTGGAGTTTAGAAGAATGAGAGGTGATCTTTTTGAAACATATAAGATTCTGAAGGGGCTTGACAGGGTAGAGAGGATGTTTCCCCTTGTGGAGGAATCTAGAACTAGGAGGCACAGTTTCAAAATAAGGGGTCTCCCATTCAAGACAGCGATGAGGAGGAATTTCTTCTCAGAGGGTCATTAATCTTTGGAATCCTCTTCTCCAGAGAGCAGTGGAGGCTAGGTCACTGAATATATTCAAGGCTGAGTTAGATTTTTGATCTACAAGGGAGTCAAGGGTTATGGTGGGGTGGGGGATGGGCAGCAGGAATGTGGAGTTAAGGCCACAATCAGATCAGCCATGATTTTATTGAATGGCAGTGCAGGCTCAAGGGGCCAAATGGCCTACTCCTGCTCCTATTTCTTATGATCTTAGAATGGGTTACACAGGTAGTGGCCCAGGGAATTGAAGTAGGTTTGCATTGCACCATCAGAAATGGCATTACGTGAATGAATTTCTTTCCCTCTGTCTCCGGCTGCTCAACCAACTTCCTAACCAAGTCAATAATTTGCCTTCAATTCTATAAGCTTCAACTTTAGCTAATAGGCTCTTATGAGGGACTTTACCAAATTCCCCCTGGAAGTCCATATAAATAACATCCATAGACATTCCCCTATCCACTACTAAAGTACCTCTTCAAAAAAATCCAATTCAGTTCATCAGTCATAACCTACCCCTTACAAATCCCTGCTGACTCTTGCTGATCAGCTGAAAATTTTCAAGGTATTTAGTCATTCTATCCTTCATTGTAGGCCTAGTAATTTCCCGATAACAGATATTAGACTAACTGATCTATAATTTCCTAGTTTTCCTCTCTCACCTTTCTTAAATAGTGGAGTGACGTGCAATTTCCTAAACTAAAGGAAGGGTTCCTGAATCAAGAGAACTTTGGAAGATTATAATTAGGGGATCTGCAATGTTCCTTTACATCCCTGTGATAAAAGCCATCTAGTCCTGTGAGTTTGTCACGCTTTAATGCCATTATTTTCTTCATTACTGTTATTTTGCTTATGTTAATTTTGGTGAGTCCCTGTCCCTAATTCAATAATAGTTTCCTTGGGATTCTGGCATGCTGACCTTGTCCTCTACTGTAAATACTGACACTAAATAATTGTTCAATGTGTCTGCTATTTCCTTATTTTCATTGACAATATCAGTTATCAGTTGTTGCTCTGGACCACCCTCTTTTTCCTAATATAATTGTAAAAGTTTTTGTGTTGATTTTGATATCTTTTGCAAGTTTTTTTTCATACTCACTTTAGAAAAGAAATTGTTTGCTATTGATTTTCCCACACAGTAGACCGTAAGAGGTCAGAGAGACAGGACATTGGCTGGAGACGGTCCCCTGCAGTCTCCGTGCATGTGTAATGAGTGAGGCCATGAGCAAACCAGCTCCCGCAGAGGACCAATCTAGCAGGCCCCTGCAAAGGGGTGATTGGAGAGGTTAGTGAGGGTGGGGGTGCTCCTGTGGGAGGGAACCATCACCACCAAGGGGCCCTCCGGGGGCCTTGGATTGACCCCCAAAGGAGGTTCCCCTGCCCGACCCCACTAGGAGGCTGTCAGGTTTCATCTGACAGCATCTCCACATAGCAGCAGGCCCCTCCATCCTCCACAAAATTGGAGGGAAGGTGGGAAGAGGCCCTTAAGTGGCTATTCATTGGTCACAAAGGCCTCAATTGGCCTGGGGAGTTGGGGTGGGGGAATACTGGGTGAACATCGCGAACGGCACTCCTTGCCATTTTGTTTGCCCCCCCTGCCCGCCTCGCACTTTTCTCCGAGGGCAGACTAAAATCCTGTTCCTTGTTTGTTGAGAAAGTTGTGCTGTCATATGTCTGATGCCATTTTAACACCAGCCTCTGCATTTTATAGAAAGAAAAATTAAAGCCCAAAAACCTTTATATATTGGGCTAAAAGTAACAGTGCAGGTGTATTTCTGGCCCTGCTATTGGAGTAAATTGAGGGGAATTAATTCTATTTTTCTACTGCAGGTGAGAGCAAAGTTACCGACCAGTTGCGTTATGCAAGGGAAAGGATCTGGCCAAACAGAATAGCTTTTTACCATGTGCCGCGTCCTCTACTCTTAAACTGCTGCAGAAATATTGTTGGAAATCACAATAGTTTGGAATCTGCTGCCCCGCATTGATACTTTGAAAACAGTTATTTCTCTATTGCAAAAAAAGGGATTGAATCATTAACTCTGAATGGGCACATTGGTCTGGCCTCGACTTCAGGTAGAAGAAGCAACTCTAGATTTTCAGGCAAATGATGGAGCAAGCTGAAGCAATCTCCACACCAATCTGAATTTAATATTACAACCTCCTGGTGATCTCTGACTGGGATCTCACCATTTGGGAGGCATGAAGGGAGGAGATAGGAGCAGGGAGGATGGCGGGGTGGGGCACAATTCTATACTGCTGCTGGACTTTAAGTTATGCAGCACCTACAGATGTGACTCAACAAAAATTATTTTTGCAACACAACTCAAAATCACTTACCTTGGAACTATTTGTAAAGTACATAGGGGGGGGGGGGGGGGGGGCGGTGCTTAGAGCCCTCCAACCCATCGTTCAATGAAGAAGCATGCATGTGCTTCTTCATGATTTAGGACAGAGGAGGATTGCGCTACTGGGCCAGAGATTTGCTGTTCTCAACAGCAAATAGTACAGCAGCGGTGATGTTAAGTGCAGTGCAAGTTATGCACTAATTTCAATAGTCTAGTCCAGTTTATCAGCTTTGATTAAAGACAATCAATCTGCGGTAGGTCTGTAATCAAGTTTACAAATCATTCATTCTCAATAATCAGCATGTATGAGGTCAGAATGTTGCAAAACTGTGTGAGATTGATTTCAATAGTAAATTGTGCTAGCATCAACAAGCTGAACAATGCTTCTGTTTTGATTCAGTGTTAACAACACTGACTAGCCACTTCATGCTGGCAGTAATTTTGTAGTCCAATTTAGCTGGGTACAATGCATTGTCCACAACACTCATGATTTCACTCACCTGAAACACACGATTGATTAATGGAAAATCCTGCAGATCAGCTGTCCAGTTTCTTAATCAATGTTCACAGTGGGCAAAGCTTTGAACCAGGCCCACAATTTCATCATAACTACTTTGTCATATTTTACATGTTGCACCAGAGTAACTGGAAGCAGTATGTAAGTTACCATACAATCTTGCATCTAATGTAGTGGAACAAAATATATCTTATTTCTGATATCAATTTGCAAAAGGAAAGATTGTGGATTTTATTGCTGGTGGACGAAGAGATTGTTTATTGAAACAAAGCAAGAGTTGTTTGGACCATACTTCAATGCTCCTTAAACCTCAATAGGGGTTGTTAGGTTCAGTCTGCTGAATTGTAAGTCAATCTTTTATGTACTTTCAAAAATAATTAAATATACCTAATTACATGTATTGAAAGAGCTGTTAATGATTGTATACGGTGTTTCACTTTACATATTTGGAATAAAAGCAATGTCGTGTAAAAAACAATCCTATTCATTGGATGATATGAAATCTATAGTTTGAGACCAGGACCATGGTATAATGGATGATGAGTGAGCTATTGTTTTGATTACATGTGCATATTTATTGGTGATATTTATTATGATCTTCAAGATTTTAAAGTTGGGGATTGGACACTTTTCCTCACTTTTGGAACCCAGTGTCAAAATTAACCATTTCTAATTCAAGTATGCCAGAGCCATAAAAGGACTGGAATTTTCTCTGTACATTGGTGTTTTAGCTTTCAATGATAGTTATTTTGTTGTTCATGATAACATTTTTTTCAAGATTATTTCAGTCAATTGTTTACATTCATGAAATCATTAGACATGAGTGGGGTATGTTTTCACTCTTGTCCTTTTATCAATGCCACTCCTCTGTGCTGAAAGGGAAACGCAAATCAGACATATACAAACTTGCATAGTACAGCACTTCATGGGGTATTGGGTTACTTTCCCTTCAGACACTAATCCAACCAATACTTGCAGCTGTTATAATTGTCTTTGATTTTTTTCATTATGGAACAATGAACAGTAGATACTAAGTGTTACAGTTCTTCGAGCTCGCTGTAGAGTCCTTGATTGTAGGTAGATCTTGCTTTTTGTTGGGGCCCAATATTCTTCTTAAACCTTGTTTGCTGTAGGAGACTTTTCTCTCTTGGGATTCATGTGTCTTCAGTGGATTCAGAGGCTTGTGTGAAAGAGATGAGAGCAGACAGGAGAGATCTTCTCAGTCCAGGAGCGAACAGTTTTTCTGAGTTCAACTGTGGCCAATTCAAAAGAAAACCCTGGAACAGCCAGTTAGTCATGTGATCAGCTGGTCTAACCAGTCCAGGTCCTTGTGGATTGTATCCACCTTCGCAGGCCCTGGAATGCGCTTCTTCACCTTTGATGTCTGTTAGTAAATAAATGTTTTTTGCCAGCCAAGGCTGATCTATTGAACAAGTCATTTCCTCGCTTCAACAATTAAAAATAAATGTTCATGATAAAATTGATGTGCCTCATTCTTGGCAGGTGGGAGCCTAGCATGACACCTCCACATCCAGCGGAATGAAATGAGATTTGTGAAAAGCACATTTCATTAAAAGGGTCGAGAGAAAATATGATACAGAAAAAAACATGCATTTCTCATTCCTTCCCATTCATTCATAAACCCTAAAAATTATTATAGCCTGTATTTTCTTGGTACCAGTGGTGCTTTAATTTCCCCCTTTTTGGCATCCCAGTAAACATATGGTTCCTTTGGGGATGTTTTTCTTCAGTTCGCCCATTTCCATGGCTCCTTAGGGTCTTTGAGATGGTTAGGTTTAATTAGCCCTGAGTTGAATTTTTTTTTTTGAGGAGAGTCAGTCATCAGCAGATCTATCCTGAACACTCTTTCAGTGCTTTGCTGAGTCATGCAAAGGCTTTAGGGTGATGGATGGTTTCTGACTGCGGGGGAGGATTCTTTGCTAATCTCCCCTTTGTCCTCTGGGACACTCCTGCCTGCAGGTATTTGTGCAGACTCTACTGCACGCCTCTGTGGTACTTCGACTAGGTGAGGCATCGCCCTCACGGATTCTCTGCCTCTTGAGGTCTTTCTTTGTCTCTGCAGATTCCTGTAAATGCTGTTAGTAACTCTGGTGGGCTGCTTCTAGTGTCTGGATTTACATAGGAGGATGTGGGGTCTAACTTTTCACATTTTCCGGAGTTGGCTGACTGGACAGTAGGGGTTTTCATCCAGGATTCCTCGCGGACTTCCTTCAACCTGCCCTCTTGGTCACTTTTTCCCCTTCCCTGTCTAACCTTTTGCCAGCCTTGTGCCTGCCTGTCACCTTTTGTTCTTGGTGAGGGTCCCTTACAGTTCACCAGCCCTCTGCTGGAGGGTCCTCCTGACACCGGTACAGGACTTAGGGGTGCAGATTTCACTGTAGGTTGGGGTTTCCCCTCAACCTGGCACATGTGGTAACACCTGCAGTACTCCAACACACCTTAGTGGAGAGTTGGCCAGTCAAACTGCCGTCTTATGTGGGCTTTGGTCTTTCGTATACCGGCATGTACAGCCACTGTAGTCTTGTGGGCCCTTAATATTTCTCTCCAGTACCTCTGCGGCACCACTAACTGGTGAACTACTGTCCACACCTTGCTCAAAGCTCTGTGAGGAGAACTCCATTTCCTCATCAGTACCTCGTTCTTTAAATAGTAGCAATCAGGGGCTCTTTCTGCTTCACTTTCAGACTGAGCAAACTGTGCTAACTCTTGCAATACTGGGTTGGCTCACTGAGCCTCCCCTAGGGAAAATCCGTTTAATTCATTCCCTTGGTCTCCTAACTTTCCAAAGAAAGTCTCAGATAGACAGACCTGATCATCTGCCTGCAGTGCTAACTCAGTCTCCTCTGGGGGAGCTGGTTTGATCATGGCCTGACCCTCTACGCATTCAAGGACACTGCAGAGGGCCATGTTCTGCCACTGCCCTGTCTCTCTGACCTCCTGCGGTCTTTCTTTCACTACTGGGGGGTCTACCACCTCCACCCTCCTCTGTTCAGTGTCAACTCCTGCTGCCTCCAATGCTTCCTCCTACTTTCTAACCTCCTATTCCTGCCCCTTCCCTGATGAGCTGTCTCCTTACTGGGCCTCACTGTTCTCAAGGCCTATGTTTTTCTGGAAGGCCGTGTAATGGACTGTGCAGAAGATCACCACAATGACCGAGACACTTGCTGGAAGGTACTGGAGGGCACCATTTGAATGGTCCAGGCACCAGAATTGCATCTTCAGAAATCTGATGGCCTGCTCATTGGTTGTCCTGCTGAGCAGGACATTGGTTGTATCGCCTTTGTGCCTCTGTCTGGGCATCCAGAGAAGGGTCAGTAGCCATCTCTTCAAGGGCTTTCCCTTGTCCCCTAGGATCCATCCATGCAGTTTGAGGGTTGGAGTGAAGATCTGAGACAGCCTGGACTGGTGGAGAATGAAGGAGTCATAGCAATTGCCAGGAAAGCAAGTACACACATGGAGGAAGCTCTTGTGGTTGCAGACCAGTTGAACATTGAGGGAGTGGAAGCCCGTCCAGTTGATGGATCTCACTGGCTGGTCACTTGAATGTCTAGATGGGTGCAATCGATGATGTCCTGCACCTGGGGGAATCCAGCGATGGAAGCGAAACCCAATGCCCTCTGTTCCTGTGAGGCAGTGTCTGTCAAATGAATGTGCTATCCAGCTCTGGCAAAGAGGACATCAGTGGTGTGCAGCGAGATGCAATAGTGTGCAGCCATTTTGAGATGCCACTAAGGTCCACAGCTGATCCTTGGAAGGAGCCAGAAGCAAAGAAGTTCAAGGTTACAGTGACTTTGGCTACTGGCAGGGCATGACGAACAGTGCTTTGAGTTGCGAGGTCTTAGTGATGAGGAAACAGATGTCTGTGACCATCTCCCTGGAGAATCGCAATCTTCTGCAGCACTGTTTCTCAGTTATCTCCATGTAGCTCTGTCTTTGGCAATGAATCTTTGTATTAAGGGTTTGGCCTCCATTGCTTTCCTGCCTTTTCTGCCCCCGTGCCCTCCTGATGCCTGGGTTTCTGCCCTTCCTGTGGAAGATGTTGCCCCTCATCACCACTGTGCCCAAAATCTGACATTGCTTCCCATTGCCAGCTGGAGTTTTTCTCCTGGGCAGGTGGCTGCTCAATTGTGTTTGGCAGCCTTGCTCCCTGATCTTCTGCCCTTCTGTCAGGGGCTTCCGATCCCATTCAAAAACCCAGGGGCTCAGTGCCCACTCTCCCTGCCAACTGTGCAGTGCCATGGGCACTCCTGACCAAGTGCTCAGTCCCACTTTGCCCTGCTGGCCCTCTTATGGGGCCCAGGTGATGCCCTGGGCAGCCATGACTGTCTCCCCACTCTTTAACTGCCTGCCTGCCTTCAGCTGGTCAGTTTCTGAAGGCGTGGGTAAACTGTCGCCCTTTATAAATTAAAAAAAGTCAGCCTCTGGCAAGCTCTTAACGACCTTCTAAACTGAATTAATTGGCCTCAATTGGCGGGAGAGCAGGATTCCTGTCCTGCCCTCTCCCTCCACGCTGCTCACTAGTGCCAGCACTAGGATTGGCACCTTGAAATCGACACACTGCTTGGCAACGGTATTTTCAGGGCTTTCCTCCACCCCCCCCCCCCCCCCACCTCCATTCCTGTCTTGGGGGCCCTGAAAATTCATCCCATGAGTGTGACCTTCCAAATGTCATGAATAAGTGTGACACAAGTTTATTATGCCATTCAATTTAGCAGATCCATGGTAATATAGTAATACAACATATTATCCAAACTTAACAATAAGATAGGATACAGCAAGATATATAGGAGACAGGCAGCTTACTCACAATTGTTAAGTTTCTCCCTGCTACAAACCAATTTTCAAGGTGCCTGCCAATGTTGTTCTTGTGTCAACATTACAAGATGCTTGAGCGACCAATTGTGCTTTGTCTATTGTTCCCTCACTTTTTCTGTGGTGGTGCCTAGCTTCTGATTGGCATCTCCATGTGGGAAATTATGGGAGAGAACCTAAGCACTCACACACTTCGGCACAGTGGCGCAGTGGTTAGCACCGCAGCCTCACAGCTCCAGTGACCCGGGTTCAATTCTGGGTACTGCCTGTGTGGAGTTTGCAAGTTCTCCCTGTGTCTGCGTGGGTTTCCTCCGGGTGCTCCGGTTTCCTCCCACATACCAAAGACTTGCAGGTTGATAGGTTAATTGGCCATTATAAATTGCCCCTAGTATAGGTAGGTGGTAGGGAAATATAGGGACAGGTGGGGATGTGGTAGGAATATGGGATTAGTGTAGGATTAGTATAAATGGGTGGTTGATGGTCGGCACAGACTCGGTGGGCCGAAGGGCCTGTTTCAGTGCTGTATCTCTAAACTAAACTAAACTAAACTTCTATGAAGTGCAATGGGCAGGAATATTGAACCCTAACCCTGTCAAGCTAATCTGTTGGGAGCTGGATCCTGAGACAGAAGGTAAGAGATCCTGTTGGCTGCACCTTGGCACTTATCCCAGGATTACAGGCACACATAAATTTGGGATGAGTCGGGATTAATATCTGTAGACGGAAGTATAAATTGGTGACTTTGCTGCCATTTATATAAACCTGAGTCTACAGATTCATGAGCATTGATAAGTGAGAGTGGTTGTTATCCATTGTTACTTCTGTTTTTAGTGTAACTGCAATTTCTGGGGTTTTTCATGACTTTAAAGGCAGAATTTTATGTGGAATTTGGAATGGGATTGGAGGCGGGGGGGGGGTGGGGGAATTAAATTGAGATGGGAGACGTCGAACTGGAATTCCGACGTCGTAATATCCCATCGCGATTTACTGGATGGTACCAAAAATGGAGATCGGAGAACAGACGTCGAATTGACGGGCAGGCAATTAAGGTAGTTAAGAAGCCTATTGACAGCGATTTTATTCGGAGTTAGAATTTTATTAATGGCACTCGAGAATCACGGGGCTTCAGAGCCTTGCCTGGTTGTGGGAGGTGACATGGAGGTGGGCACTCATTGCTGGCTGAAAGGAAGGCTATCGGGATCGGCAATATCAACTTCCGGAAAGTGTGAAGAGAGGGCATCAGGCATCGTCTGAGGATTGAGGGCAAAGGTGCCTGCACTGTGGGGGTGTCATACCAGGGAGGGCACCAGGCAAGTGCCACCTCGTCCGAGACAAGAAGTTAGGGGAAAGAAGGGGTGTGCTGTTGGCAGTGAAGGCCTTGCAGTTAGGGGAAGGCCACCTATCCAAGGCTTCATTCATCCAGGCTTCAGGGATCCTGTTGAAAACGAGGTGCAGCAGAATGGAGGGAAGTCCAGGCACTGGCAGTGGCACTGCAACAACCTGTGAGCCCACAGGATATTCAGCATCAGCCTCCAGATGATGGAGAAGGGCATAGAGGAGGAAGCCAGCAGCTTCCTCCAACCAGAAGAAGCTACCCTGCGGAGAATTCCACCGGTCGAGGCTCAACTACCTACGAATATCTGAGAGGCAGTGCCAACGCAGACTCCACCTCTCCAGGGAGGCCGTCACTGACCTATGCGCTATGATGCGGGACGAGCTGAGCCCCAGGAGACTTGATGGAAATCCAATGCTAAAGGTCACCATGGCACTGAACTTCTACGTTTCTGGATCATTCCAGGGATCCACTGGGGACATGTGTGGGATCCCACAGTCAGCGGCCCTTCGGTGATTCAAGGAGGTCACCAATACCCTTTCAAGGAGGACAGGTGACTGTGCGCTTCCGCACGGAGCCCAACTCTCAAACTGAGAGGGCCATCGCTGTGTTCTCTTAGGTGCAAGGTATCACCGACTGTATGCATGTGGCCATCAAGGCTCCTGAACACCAGCCAATGGCCTTCATCAGTGGGAAGGGCTTCCATTCCCTCAATGTACAACTTGTCTGCGACCACCATAATTGCATTTTGCAGGTCTGTGTATGCTTCCTGGGAAGTTGCCAAGATGACTGCATTGTGAGGCAGTCCCACGTGGCAGAGCTTTTCCAGCCTCCCACCTGCCCTCAGGGATGGATCTTTGGAGACAAGACCTGCCCAGAGAACCTGGCTACTGACACCCTTGGCTAGGGATGACCTTGGCAGTCATCCTCTGGTTGCCTTAGGCTTGGAGGGCTCCGGCATGCTGAGGACCCCTTGCACAGAAGCAGTATCCCCCTCTGTCATTAGGGATGAAGTTGGATCTGGAGTCACTGGCTGAGGGGCAGAGAAACTGCTAGCTGCAGCAGGAGCACCCTGAGAGGAGCCCCCAGTAGCGGTGGGCAGTTGCTCCCTCCTCCCTTGAAAGGCAAACTTGTGCCTCCCTACTGACCTGAGGACCTAGTGGTGACTCCATGTCTCCTAACCCCCCCTCACCTTGCCACTGCTGTCTTAAGCTCAGGGTCAAGACAAGGGTATGCAGGTCTGCATGAATATCCTACAGACACTAAGTGCTCAGCTGGATGTGGCTCTCCAGGAACACCGCCAATCTCTCAATGGAGGATGCCACTCGTACGCCAGTCAGAGGCAGTGCAGCATTCAAGGCCTGGATGGACTCTTCCATTGTCCATGCTTGGGTACGTTCAGCCTTTGGCATCTCTGCCAGATGTTGCCTGACCTCTCACTGCAGCTGCAGTTTTTCTGTGATGCTGGTGACTCCAGAACCATGTCATGACCCTGGGGCTCAGCACGGGCCTGGCCTTCCACAGTCATTCAACTGTCAGAGGCTTGGGCTGTCACAGCCTCCGTCAGCTGTTCGGACGCATCCGTGTTGTGTGCCCGAATCTAACCGTGAGTGCATACCCACTGTCATGAGAGCATCTGTGCTGGTGGAGGATGCGGGTGGGGGGTTATGAGGCGACAATGCATCCTCTGAGACTCTGTCCTCCCCCTGAGAGGTCACAGGCTTAGAGGCTCTCTGTGGATGTTCTATGTGACCCGCATGAGAGAACAGAGACATTGAAGGGTCAAGGGCCTCCCCTCCAGACATAGCAAACACCCCTACATTGGAGACCCCTGTATGCACTGGATGCTTCATGAGCAGCATGGCCCCATCACTGCAGATGCACCCTTGTGTCCAATGGCAACCTTACTCACCGTCTTGGGAACGTGCCCCTATCTCTCCATCCACCACACACCATCCATCCTGCGGCCCTGCCAGCTCCATGACCACCACCTCTGCCGGGCTCAGGACATGGAGATTTGTGGTCCACTGTTAGTCTTAGCCCGGTCTCCGCGATGGTGTGCTATCTTCTCTTGCAGACGTAAAGATGAATGATATTGTTCTCCCAGTGGGGACAATCCCAAGACATAGGCTGGTTATAGTCCAGCTGTCATTTGCCTTTTGCATGCAGCTGTTTTCCAAGGACATCGTGTGGGTCTGAGGGTCTCCAGTGACAAAAGGCTGCCTCTCAGCACCATTTCGCCATGCCTCAGGCAGCTTGTATGTATGCCGTGACCCTTTGCCCATCTCTGACAAATGCAATACCCAAGAGCTGAAGGCTTTCTGAGGTACTTACTTTAGTTGCCCAGATGAGGTCAATGAGCTGCTTGTGACACTGAATCCACTTCCTTGGTGTGACCTCATGGCCGCAATCTTCAGCCAGGCCTGCTTGGTCAGGTATACAAACAAAAAAAAGCTGGAAATGCTCAGCAGGTCTAGCAGCATCTGTGGAGAGAGAAATGGAGTTAACGTTTCAGGTCAGTAACCATTCTTCAGAACTGGCAAAGGTTAGAAACGTAATAGGTTTTAAGCAAATAAGGGGTGGGGGGTGGGGCAAGAGATAACAAAAGGGAAGGTATTGATAGGACAGAGAGTCACAGGGAATAACTGACTGCTTGGTCAGGTGCCCAGCTCTCCTCCTCCCAATCCTAGGGAAAGGTATCTCCTGCCTTTCCCTGGCAGCTTGTAAGAAAACCTGGAGGGAGGCATCACTAAAGTGTGGGGCCACCTGGGGTCTTCCTTCTGCCATTGTTCTGTAGCTTTTATCCCCTGAAGAAATCATTATACCCGGAAATGAAACATTGAATGCAGCCCTTTAAATATGGCGCCAGTGTCTCCACCTCCATCTCTGCCTCGCTACCTATAATTGTATTGGATGGTCCCCAGGCACCATTCGACTTATTGGCTGGCTGCCGTTTGATTGCGTGTGGCTGGCTTCTCATGGCTCCAATGGAAGCTGCATCCACTTCCGGTACCGATGTCGGGATCTGTGGCTTCTGATTAAAATCCAACCACAAGTACCATTTTAAACCATTTATACCTGCACACGAAAGAATTAATTTGAAATGAAGAATCACTAACTAAGCCAACTAAAAAATTAGTCAGCGGCGCGGAGATGGTAGACATTAATAATGTGGACCTGATGAATAAACAAAGAAAATATCAGTTATGAGTTCCTCTAAGTGTTAATCTTTACAAATGATGAAGTGAGGAATGAAACAGCTTTAAACAAATAATGAGAAGAAATTTTACCTTCCTTGGCCAGCTGGTTGAACCAAATGTTTATATGTTTGGTTGTATTATTTATCGATGGACTACTAAGTTGTGTAAGTATCCAATTAAAAAACTTTACTTTTCAGTTCAAATAAATTTATTAACAAAAGTAATTTTTGTGTTTTTTCCTGGAATTGAAAGAACTATTACATAGTACACAGAAGTACAGCTGTAGCACATCCTTCTCTATTCCGTTCTGATTGTTCTGTGTTCTGATTAAATGAATGGGCACTCACTTTCAACCTAAATGATTTCCCATAACCTTTTTGTCAGTCGTATCTTTTAAGCATATGGAAAATTTGTGCGAAGTATTAGTTTCTACTTTTCACAGTACTGCATTACACAGACCAATGTTTCTACTGGCTTAGATTAAAGGTCAGGCTTGGTAATGGTACAGCTGACTTCAGAACTCCTTGTACTACACCAGTACAATTGTTCGAGCTGTAGTCAGGGATATTTCAATCTGTTCGTTTAGCTGGAGGTTTGCAACAATAAACAGACTAGCAAAATGTAGACGAGAGAGATCCAAAGTGCCTTTGCATTGATTCACTGATGCTTGTTTAGATGCTGAAGGCAATGCATTAGGAACTGATGGTAGCTGAATATTATCCAATCAGTTCCTGATGCAGTATCTGCGACATCAGAAAAACTGCTCTGTCATTGACTTCGGACCTTACAAAGACAATTTTACTGCAGGCCGCCTGTACTCAGCAGCTGGTTGCTGTTCAGTGACCTCTGTCCAGCCTCAACCAAATAATGTGTTCCATGCCTTTTATGGTAAGCAATACATTCATGGCATGCAAATAGGGATAAAGCCATTAAAGAAGGAATCCTCAATTTACACACATCCACATAAATATAATGGTAAATCCATGCAAATGTGTGAGGAAATTCTTTATCTGTGTACCACTCATATGTATGAATTATAGCAACAGATCCACTCAGAAACTCGGCCAACAGTTTCTGCTTTAAGTGCAATCAGCCATCTGGGTACAAATTGTGTTAGTTTTAAGAGGTTTTTTTTACTCAAGTTTCCACTCAAACTCTTGCATATTGCTGAATGTAAAATCTTCCATAAGCCAGTCCAATTGGATTTACAATTGTAATTTTTTTTGTAAAAAAACATTATTACATTAAAAAAATCCTAGATATATTTAAGAGTGGCAGCCTGGTGCAGTTTATAACTTAAAGACAAGCATTTTTAGTCAGGATGTCTCGTCCACCATCTACGAGTAACCCATTTTAAAATAACTGAAAATGTCTTTAAACAATTATCAGAACCATTTGCTCATAATATTAGTGGACAGTAGTCAGTTTCTTACTAAATTAAAAAAAAATATTTAAAAGCTCTTAAAACATGCCGATTAGTGTTGGTCAGCTGAATTTTTAAGAACTTCCTTGAAGGCTCACAATCGGCAGACCCTTGCAATAATGATTAATTTGATCTGTGGGTGTGGCCAGTTCTTTGGATGAGGTGCCTTCCAATGCAATGTTTTTTAATCTAGCAGAAATTCGATTTGTGCTGGACATGAATTATGCTTGTAATTCCTTTATCTGTTCCACTGGTTTGGCTGATTTCAGGTGAATTGCGCTGAAAATAACTGTGCAACCTAGCAGAAACTTCAGGTCCTGGTATTTCAAATCGGGTGGCAGAACAGTACTATCGATCTGATACAAGGAAATTGCTGTATTTAGCGTAATCCCAGTGACCACTGTGGGGGAACTATTAAACACTCACAGTTGCCAGCTGAGATTAAGCCAACTCACAACAGATCTTATTAGACTTGAAAGTAGGATCATGCCCTTCTTTGTGTGCCTAAAGGTATGGCAGTGCACCAAACAGCAGCTGGCACATCCAGACAGATAATTCTCTAGTCATTGACCCTCCATTCGACACATTTCTGCAACTACTAATTTGCTCAACTGCACCCTCATCTCCACCTTTGATGACCTAGTCCCCAAAAAAGATTACTCTCTGTCACCCTGGCTGCTCCCCCAGTACAGCTCTCATCTCTGGTCCCTTAAGTCCAGGGCTCACAGACTTAAATGGATCTGGTGGGCAACTGGTTTAGCCATCCACCGGTATGGCTGTACCACATAAAACACTATCGTGTCCTACTCTCATCTGCCAAAACTGCCCATTATTCAAAGATCATCCTGGAATGTAAAGATAACTCCTGGCTTCTTTTCTGTACTGCAAACTGTCTTCTTAAACCCCTCTCCCCTGTCTCCTCCACCCTCACCTCCAACAATAAGTGTAAAGAGCTCATGGACTTCTTTGTCATTAAGATCAAGACCATCCGAACAGCTGCGCCTGACACATCCCTTCCTCCCTTCCACTAGCCCACTGGTTTCTCTCTACATTCCCTTGTGCCCTCTCGGGTTTCATGGACAAGATGAATTCAACCACCTGCTCCATCAACACTATTCCCACTAAACAACTGATCACCCAACTTCCCCACCTGGTTCCCAAGTTAGCCGACACTGTTAACAGTTCTCTCTTCAGGTGTTGTCTCTTTCTCCTTTAAATCTGCTTTCATCATCTCTCTCCTCAAAAACAAAAACAACCCTTGACCTTCCACCACCAATCTCCAACCTCCCTTTCCTTTCCAAAATCCTTGAATGTGTTGTCACCTTCCAAACCTGCGTCCCTCTTTCCTGTGTTACTGCCAGGTGAGGAGGGGCTCACAGGCTCCCCTCTTGTCTTTCCTCTTATTTGAAGGCAACAGGGTTTATTCCTTTTTAAACAGGGATGTGCTTACCACCTCGGTGAGTGTTTTACCTTTTACCTTTGTTGTGATTGTGAAATAACCAATTGGACAGGTTTTCATGGGTTTAAACAAGAAAGAGGTGAGTTTATTTTACCTAACAATCTAAACCTGATCTAAATAAAATAATAAAAAAATACGCTACACATTCTCGCACACACTCACATGAAAATCACACACACAAATAGATTACAGAGTGAGAAATAAATTTGTGGTTGGATTAGAGTCCAGAATGAATAAATAAATTAATACATAGTCTGTGAGGTTTGATGGTTCTGTGGTGTTCCGGCTGCAATTGTATTCTTGAAGTCTCTGGCTGGTCGAAATGCACTTTGTGGTTGGCCCACTTAGCTCATGGTTTTCCTAGAGGCAAACATGTCGGTAGCTCTCTTCCCCTGGTGTCTCTGTCTATAGCAGTCTGTAGGCTTGGATGGTCCACAGTCGTGGATGGTTTTCAAACTTGTGCTGTTATCTGGAGAGAGAGGGATGTAGCTCTTCTCTTCCTGCATAGTTTCAGTCACTGCCTTGTCCGCCTTTATCCAATGGAAACTCCAAGCTTTCACAGAGGTGGACAGACACATGACTGCCTCAGTGTAATCTCTAATGAGATTCAAGGTTAGGTGTTTCCATCTCCTCAGGCCTCAGGATGCCAATAATTATACTTGGAGAGGTTTGCTCTTTCAAAGTCAATGTGTCATAATGGCCTTGAATACCATGCTAATGAAAGTAATCTTAGATATTGCAATCACTAGAACAAGCCATTTTTTTGAGTACAGGCTCATCAGAAATGTGTCTCCTGTTGGAGGCCTTGGAATGTGTTCAAATTGCAGTGGCCATCTTGGCTGCCAGCTTTTTTTTTGTTAACTGTCGGATTTTTTTCCATTAAAAGTTTAATGTAAGTTTCCAACTGATGAATTAAAATTCCTCATTTGGTATATCATGTTGTCTTGACAGCTCTGCACCATACGGAATGAAATGTGGCGATAGGAATATTTCATTACAGAATTGTGGAAAAGAAAAACGAAAAAGGAAAGGCACATTCATAATAACATAAAAAATAGGAGCAGGAGTAGGCCATTCAGCCCCTCAAGCCTGCCCTGCCATTCAATAACAGTATGGCTGATCTGCCCCAGAACTCAACTCTTTCATGCCAGCTCCTCATAACCCTCGACTCCCTAATATTTCAAAAATCTACCTACCTCCTCTTTAAATATTTTCAGTGATCTAGCCTCCACAACTCTCTGGGGTAGAGAATTCCAGATAGTCACTACTCTCTGAGAGAAGAAATTCCTTTGCATCTCAGTTTTAAGTGGGTGTCCCCTTATTTTGTAACTATGTTCCCGAGTTCGACATTCCCCCACTAGTGGAAACATCTCCTCAACATCTACCCTGACAAGCCCCCTCAGAATCTTATACATTTCAATAAGATCACCCTTCGTTCTTCTAAACTCTAATGACTAAAGGCCTAACCTGTTCAGCTGTTCTTGAGAAGTCAACACTTTCATTCCAGGAATCGGCCGAGTGAATCTCTTTTGGACTGCCTCTAATGCTAGTATATCCTATCTTAAATACAGGGACCAAAACTGTACACAGTACTCCAGGTGCGGCCTCACCAACATAACAAGACTTCCCTATTTTTAAACTCCAACCCCCTAGCAATAAAGGCAAAAATTCCTTCTGCCTTCTTAATTACTTGCTGCACCTGCATGCTAACCTTTTGTGTTTCATGCACAAGAACACCCAGATTCCTCCATGCTGCACTTTTTTGGAGTGTCTCTCCATTTAAATAATCTGGCTTTTTATTCTTCCTACCAAAGTGCATGACCTCACAATTTTCTACATTAAACTCCGTCTGCCAAGTTTCTGTCCACTCACTCAACCTATCGATATCCCCTTGCAGATTCCTTATGTCCTCATCACAACATGCCCTCCCACCTATTTTGTTTGGTCAGCAAATTTGGATATATTGCACTCTGCCCCCTCCTCCAAGTCATTAATATAGATAGCAAATAATTGAGGCCCTAGGACTGATCCTTGTGGCACTCCACTAATTATGTCTTTCCAATCTGAAAAAGACCATTAATTGTGACTCTGTCTTCTGTGAGTTAACCAATCCTCAAACTATGCTAATACATTACCCCCAAAACTGTGAGCTCCTCTCTTGTGCAATAATCTTTTATATGGCACCCTACCAAATGCCTTCTGGAAATCCAAATACACTACATCTAACAGTTTCCCTTTATTAACTCTGCTTGTTATATCCTCAAAGAACTCTAGCAAATTTATCAAACATGATTTCCCTTTCACAAAACCATGTTCACTCTGTTTGATTGCGTTAAGCTTTTCTAAATGTCCTGCTATTTCTTCCTTAATAATAGACTCTAGCATTTTCCCAACGATCGATGTTAGGCTGACTGGCCTCTCGTTTCCTGCTTTTTGTCTTCCTCCCTTTTTGAACAGGGGCCTCACATTAGTGGTTTTCCAATCCGCTGGGACCCTCCCAGAGTCCAGTGAGTTCTGGAATATTTCGACCAATGCCTCCACTATCTCTGCAGCAAGTTCCTTTAAAACCCTTGGATGCAGGCCATCAGGTCCTGGTGACGTGTCTGCCTTTAGTCTCATTAGTTTGTCAAATACTTTGTCCCTCGTGATAGAGACTGTTACACGATCTTTCCTCCCATTTGCTCTTTGCTCATCTGATATCTGTGGGATGTTTATAGTGTCCTCCACTGTGAAGATCAATGCAAAATATTGGTTTAAATTATCCGTCATTTCCCTGTTCCCTGTTATCAATTTTCCAGTCGCATCCTCCAAGGGTCCCACGCTCACTTTAACTACTCTCTTTCTTTATATATACCCGTAGAAGCTCTTGCTGTTTGTTTTTATATTTCTTGCCAATTTACTCATAATCAATTTTCTCCCTCTTTAATTAGCTTTTTAGTCATCCGCTGCTGGTTCCTAAAAAATTCCCAATCCTCTGGCCTACCATTAGTTTTCGCCGCTTTGTTTGCCTTAGTTTTTGATTGGATACTCTCCTTGACTGCCCTAGTTAACCACAGGTGGTTCATCCTTCTCATCGAGTCCTTCTTTTTGACTGGGATAAATTTTTGCTGGGCGTTATGAAATATCTGCTTAAACGTCTGCCACTGATCATCCACTGACCTTCTCCTTAGTCTATTTTCCCAGCCCGCTTTAGACAACTCTTTCTTCATACCTCCGTAAATGCCCTTGTTTAAGTTGAGGACACTGGTTTGAGACCCGAGTTGCTCACCCGCAAACTGAATTTGAAATTCTACCATGTTGTGATCGCTACACCCGAGAGGATCCTTAACTACAATATCTCTTATTAATCCTACCTCGTTACACATTACTAGATCTAAAATAGCCTGTTCCCGGTAGGTTCTGCAATGTATTGCTCTAAGTAACAATCCCTGATGCCCTCTACAAATTTGTCTTCCATGTTACCTCTGCCAATCTGATTTTCCCAGTCAATATGCAGATTAAAATCGCCCATGATAACTATTGCGCCCTTCTTACACGCCTCCGTTATTTCCCGATTTATACTTTGCCCTACAATGAGGCAACTCTTCAGGGGCCTAAAGACAACTTCCATCCGTGACTTCTTCCCCTTGCTATTCCTTATTTCCACCCAAACTGATTCCACATCATGATCTATTGCACCTATATCACTATTCAACACCGCACTGATACCTTCTTTCATTAACAAAGCTACCCCACCTCCTTTTTGCCTATTTTTCCAGAACGTCGAATACCCTTGAATATTGAGTTGCCTGTCTTGGTCACCCTGCAACCACATCTCTGTAATAGCTATCAAGTCATCTTCATTTGTTTCTATTTGTGCCGTCAACTCATCTACCTTGTTACAAATGCTGCGTGCATTCAGATAAAGAGCCTTAAGCTTTGACTTTTTGCCATTATTACTCATTCTGGTTCTAATTTCTGCTGCACTCTTTTGCTTATATTTTCTGTCCCTTCCTGTCACACTTTGATTACTGTCCGCCTCTTCACTACACTGCACCTCTGTTCTCTCGTTTCTTTTTGATTTTTTAAACTTCCCTTCAGTTGAAGCCTCCTCCCTACTAATTAGTTTAAAGTCCTATCTACAACCCTAGTTATATGATTCACCAGGACACTGGACCCAGCATGGTTCAAATGAAGCTTGTCCCAAAGGAACAGCTCTCTCCTACCCCAGTACTTGTGCCAGTGCCCCATGAATCTGAACCCATTTCTCCCACACCAATCTTTGAGCCACGTGTTTATCTCTCTAATCTTATTTACCCTACACCAATTTGCATGTGGCTCAGGTAGTAATCCGGAGATTATTACCTTTGAGGTTCTGCTTTTTAACTTAGCCCCAAGCTGCTCATAGTCCCTCAGCAGAACCTCTTTCCTAGTCCTACCTATGTTGTTGGTACCTACCATGTGGAACATGATAACTGGATCCTTCCCGTCCCACTGCAAATTCCTCTCCAGCCCAGAAGAGATGTCCTTAATCTTTGCACCAGGTAGGCAACGCAGCCTTCAGTTCTCCCTGTCTTTGCTGCAGCTAACAGTATCTATTCCCCTAACTATGCTATCCCCTATTACTGCTACATTTCTCTTTTCTCCCCCCACTTGAATGGCAATCTGAACCACGGTGCTGTGGTCAGCTTGTTCATCCTCTCTGCAGCCTGTGCCCTCGTCCACACCGGGAGCAAGAACCTCATACCTATTGGATAATGGCACTGACTGAGGCTCCTCCAAAGCTAAATTCTGGATCCCCCTACCCAACTCACTCGCAGTCACACCCTCCTGTCCCTGACCACGGTCCAAATTTGATGTAATTAATCTAAGGGGTGTGACTGTCTCCTGAAACACAGTGTCCAAGTAACTCTCCTGCTCCCTGATGCGTCGCAGCGTGTAGTCCAGTTCATCAACTCCGAACTGAAGGTCCTTGAGCGGCCAACACTTGCTGCAGATGTGGCCACCATGGATTGCACCAGCATCCACCAGCTCCCACATACTACAGCTGCAACACATTGCCTGCCCAGCCAGCTCTATTCTATTTAATTAATTAATTTGGATGTTAAATATTTGGACGTTTGATGCTATATTTGATTTAAATCAAATTAAATTAGAAGTACCTGTTTAAGCAATCAAATGTAATGAATACTTCTAGTCCTGCTCTGTGTTTATACTCTTATTATAACCCTTACTGTTACATGACCACGATTGAAAACATTTTAATTACCCAGCTCCTAATTTGAACCAATACTCTCCCTGCTGGTCCCTTTCTCTCTCTCTCATATGGTAAATTATAACATCTGCCTTAGTTTTTAGTTTTTATACTAATGAATCGATCAAGTCTTATTTTATATTTGCTTAACTTAGATTACATTAAAAGCTTACCGATATACTCACCCCAGCCTGTTTTCTGTTTCCCCGCACTCTCCGTTGATTGTGACGTTACTTTTCGATTTTGATTTGCCTCTGAGCCTCCTGCTCCTCTCCTGCTACTTCTCTCCGAATCTCCAAGGTTCTGGTACGCTTTTTAAATGCTCTCCTCTCCCGCTGCTTCTCTCCCAACAGTGAGTTCATGCTCAAAACGCACTTCTCAAATTCACACATTAATCTTAGAATTGCTGCAGTTGCCATTCTCTGCAACAGCTCTGCTGATTTAATTTTTTGAAGTTTTGTCTTTGATGTTTCTGTGTTGGGTTAGATCCTGGACATTGCATCAGTGATTACATTGTTTTTTTCCCTGCAACGCATGCAATAAATTGATTTTTTTTTAGCCCCTGTGAAGTGTCTGAGATTTCCTCTGGGACCTTGTTCTTTGCTGAGTTCTGAATTGAAATTGTTGTGTTTGATTAACTTTGGATTTGGGACCTGATCATTGGATTCTTCGGTGGGTAGATCCACCTTGACCTCGTTTTCTGGTGAGTTACACAAGTGCTGTTTGCTTTAGGGAAGTTTTCCTTCCCTTTTCCCTTAACTGTTAAGACGGTCTTTTTCTTAATCTGCCCCATGTCCTCTGGGACATTACTGCTCACAGGTATCTGTCCAGCTTTCACTGAACTCCCCTGCAGCACTTCACCTAGGTGAGGCATCTCCCTCACTGTTGGCTTGCCTTTTTGGGAACTTTTCTTGTCCCTGACTATTTCTTTAAAGGTTGTTAGCAGCCTTACTAAGGATTCTCTTTGTCCTGTGTTTAAATAGGGGAGTGTGAGATCTAAGTTACCCAACACTTTGGTGTTGGCTAACCGGGTCGTGGGGGTTCAATTTGGGAATCCCTCAGGCCTTCCTCTAGCTCACCCTCACTGTCCCTTTCGTCCCCTTCCTTCCTGACTGTCTGACCGACTTGTACTTGACTGTTCCCTTCCCGGCTGTGACATTGTTTAAAAATTTTTTATTCGATCATGGGATGTGGGTGTTGCTGGCTAGGCCAGCGTTTATTGCCCATCCCTAATTGCCCTTGAGAAGGTGGATGTGAGCTGCTTTCTTGAACCGCTGCAGTCGATGTGGGGTAGGTACACCCACAGTGCTGTTAGGAAGGGAGCTCCAGAAGTTTGATCCAGTGACAGTGAAGGAACAGTGATACAGTTCCAAATCCGGATGTGTGAGGCTTTGAGGGGAACATGCAGATGGTGGTGTTCCCATGCATCTGCTGCCCTTGTCCTTCTAGGTGGTAGAGGTCAGTGGTTTGGAAGGTGCTGTCTAAGGAGCCTTGGTGCATTGCTGCAGTGTATCTTGTAGAAGGTACACACTGCTGCCATTGTGCTTCTGCGGTGGAGGGAGTGAATGGCACCCCATCCACAGACAATCAAGTGGGCTGCTTTGTCCTGGTTGGTGTCGAGCTTCTTGAGTGTTGTTGGAGCTACACCCATCTAGGCAAGTGGAGAGTATTCCATCACACTCCTGACTTGTGCCCTGTAGATGATGAACAGGCTTTGGGGAGTCAGGAGGTGAGTTACTCGCCACAGGATTCCTAGCCTCTGACCTGCTCTGATAGCCACGATAGTTACAAGGCTACTCCAGTTCAGTTTCTGGTCAATTGTAACCCCTAGGATGTTGATAGTGGGGCATTCAGTGATCATAATGCCATTGAATGTCAAGGGGAGATGGTTAGATTCTCTTTTGTTGCAGGTGGTCATTGCCTGGCACTTGTGTGGCGCGAATGTTACTCGCCACTTATCAGCCCAAGCCTGGATATTTCCCAGGTCTTGCTGCATTTCTACACGGACTGCTTCAGTATCTGAGGAGTCGCGAATGTTGCTGAACATTGTACAATCATCAGCGAACATCCCCACTTCTGACCTTATGATTGAAGGAATGTCATTGATGAAGCAGCTGAAGATGGTTGGGCCTAGGACACTACCCTGAGGAACTCTTGCAATGATGTCCTGGAACTCAGATGATTGACCTCCAACAACCACAACCATCTTCCTTTGCGCGAGGTATGGCTCCAACCAATGGAGAGTTTTCCCCCGATTCACATTGACTCCAGTTTTTCTAGGGCTCCTTGATGCCTTACTCGGTCAAATGCTGCCTTGATGTCAAGGGCAGTCACTCTCATTTCACCTCTTGAGTTCAGCTCTTTTGTCCATGTTTGATCCAAAACTATAATGAGGTCAGGAGCTGAGTAGCTCTGGTGGAACCCAAACTGAGCATCACTGATAAGGTTATTGCTAAGCAAGTGCCGCTTGATAGCACTGTTGACGACACCTTCCATCACTTTACTGATGATCAAGAATAGACTGATGGGGCAGTAATTGGCCGGGTTGGATTTATCCTGCTTTTTGTGTACAGGACGTACCTGGGCAATTTTCCACATTGCTGGGTAGATGCCAGTGTTGTAGCTGTATTGGAACAACTTGGCTAGGGGCGTGGCAAGTTCTGGAGCACAGATCTCCAGTATTATTACAGGTATGTGAATGTGGCACAGCCTTTGTTTTTTCCCTTCGGTATGGGGTGTCAATCAAATAATTTACCTGGCTAATCCTTTTTTGCCACTCAGTATGGGCCACTGAACCGGGCTTTCAGGAGTTCACCCTGAATTGGGAGTAGTACCAATACATAGTCTCCGGGCTGAAATGTTCTGGCCTTGGCTGCCTGCCTTTTCATTGCTGTCTGGGAGGTTTTTAGATGCTCCTGAGCCGCTGCACAGGCATTCATGAGCCGCTCCCGGAACATGGAAATGTAGTCTAACATGGAAGGCTCATTCCTGGTTCCCAAATACCTATCCTTGATTAGTTTAAGTGGACCCCTCACCTCATGTCCATAAATTAATACAAAGGGACTAAAGCCAGTGGATTCATTGGCTGAGTCCCTGGTGGCAAACAGGAAAATTCCAGCCCTTTGTCCCGGTCATGGGGGTACTCGTAGCAGTATATACTGATCATTGTCTTTAGAGTCTGGTGGTATCGTTCCAAAGCCCCTTGTGACTGTGAATGCTAGGCTGAGGACTCTAGCTGGGTTATGCCTAGATTATCCATGACGTTTTGAAAGATCCCAGACATGACATTAATGCCCTGATCCGACTGGATCTCAGCAGGCAGCTCATATCTGGTAACGAATTGGGTTAACCCCTCCACCACTACCCCGTTCTTAGGGAATGGCCTCTGGAAATCAGGTAGCCAGATCCATAATGGTGAGAAGATGCTGGTAGTCCCCTTTTATTTTTAGCAGGGATCCCACACAATCCACCAGCACTCTGCTGAAGGGTTCCCCAAAAGCTGGCATGGGAATTAGGTTTTATTGCAGGTTGAGGCTTCCCCACATCCTGGCACATGTGGCAAGTTTTACAGAACTCCACCACATCTTTGTGGAGTTTTGGCCAGTCAAAATGCTGTCTTATGCGGGCTTGGGATTTTCGTACACCAACATGTCCAGCCATTGGAAGTTCGTCGGCTATTCTTAGTATTTCCTTACGGTCCCACTATCTGGTGAACCACTTTCCATTCTTTGTCCGCAGGTCTGTGAGGAGGTCTCCACTTCCTCATCAGCACCTCATTCTTTAAATAGTAGCACTCTGGGACTCCCTCTGCTTCAGCTTTGTTTTTGGCAGTCTGTGCTAACTTTTTTAATACTGGGTTGGCGTGCTGAGACTCAACCAACGAATTTCTAGTTTAACCCATCCTTTGGGTCCTCTAACTTCCCAAAAAAGGTTTCAGATAACTAGACGGCAGGGTCATCTGTCTGCAGTGCAAGTTCAACCTCCTCTGATGGAGCTTGTTTGGCCACAAGCCGAGTCACCACACAATCAGGGAAAATGCCGGGGATCTTCTAATGCAACTGCTCTGTCTCTCTATAACCACTGGTGAAGCTACAACCTTTGCCCCCACCAGATCGTTACCCAGGAGCAAGTCAACTCCGTCCGCCGATAGATTGGGGACAATCCCCACAATTACCGGCCCCGAAATCAGGTCACACTCCAGGTACACATAGTATCAAGATATGGGTAAATACTGCCTTCCGATATAATTCACTGACACTCCAGCATTCAATGCACTCTCTGGGGGAAAGTTCATTCCTTTTCCTAGCAGAATGGATTGGGTGGTTCCTGTATCCCTAAGTATGACTATGGGCTTGCTTGCCTCACTCAAGGGGCATGGGGTCACCCTTCCTTGGGATACAAAATCCTGGTAACTTTCAGGGATTTTGCCAAATATTCCCACACTCACAGCGATAGGTTTACCAGGTCCTACTGCTGCAGTAAAAGCCACTGCCTGGTCTGCTGTGCTTTCCATCAGGGCCCCTTTTCCTGCACTGATCTGCTGTGCCCTGATTAATCCTTCAGGTTTTCCCTGTAACTTCCAGCAGTCAGCTCAGTGACCTGCCCTGTTACAATGGAAACACACAGGTCTTTTGATGTCATTCCTGCTCTCAGTACTGTCCTTTTTGGCCTGAGGAGGGCCCCCTGTGTGTCCAGCTTTCCCTTATCGCCCACTGTTGTTCAGGCTCCTATCACTTTCCCACCTTTTATCCTTTTCAGGTTTGTGGGGGTGACTAGGGAAGGATTTCCCTTGAGGTAAGGTCTTGTGTACAAGGGTAAATTCATCAGCCAGGGTTGCGGCCTGCATGGCTTTTTGAAACATTTGTTCCTCTGTGGATTTTGCTGGGAAGGGGATGTAAGTTTTTAAATTCCTCGAGAAGGATCACCTCTCTGAGGTTTTCATATGAGGTTTGTATCTTAAGTAACCGTATCCACTGGTTAAAAGCAAGCTGCTTAGCTCTTTCAAACTCTCGGTAAGTTTGTTCAGGTTGCTTTCGGAGGGTTTGGAATTTCTGGCAGTAAGCCTCTGGTACTAGCTTATATGCGCCCAGGATAGCATTTTTAGTCATCTCATAGTCTGATGAACTCATCTGGCAACAGTGAATAAACCTTATGGGCTTTTTCTGTTAGTTTGTTTTGTAATAACAGCATCTAGCTCTCTGCTGGCCATATCAGCTGTTTTGCAAGCTTTTCAAAAGTGATGAGAAATGCTTCCACATCCCCCACACTGGACCTTGGAATCAAGTGGGAGAACTTTAAGAGCTCAGCACTCGGCCCTGAGCTAGGGGTAGCTCCCTCACTAGCCGTGTCTTCACTGGTGTACTGAGTCTCCCCCTCGTTAGTTCTAGCCACCTTAACTCCCTTTTCTCCTTCTGGAAAGCTGTTTATTTTTCCCTTTCTTCCCTATCTTTTTTCCTTTCTTGACACTCTCTCTGCTTTTTCTCTCTCTGGAATTCTAATTATAGTCTCCTGTGTTCTAGTTGTATCTTAGCTAACATTACCCGATCTGTGTCTGATTCTAAGCCTGTCTCCTGTTCTTCAGTTTCAAGTGCAAAATGGTTGGCCGCAGGCTTTAGGATTTCGGGTTTCCTAGCTTTTGGACGAATAGTAATCCCTAACTGCCCAGCTGCATTCCTCAACTCTTCAATAGATAGAACATTTAACCTATCCCAAATTACTTCATTTTGGCTTAGGAAGGTACTGGTCTCGAATGTGGACATATTAGTACTCTAGTAAGAAATACCACAAGAAAACCTATACTGAAGTTTTAAAAATTTTGACGGGGATCAATTTTGTTTCCCACTTCAAATTTCTCATTTGTGGTTGGGTTACAAACCCAGACAAGCTCCCAAATTTCAGTTAAGGCCTGGTGAGGAGGGGGGTCACAGGCCTCCCCTCTTGTCCTTCCTCTTATTTGACCGCAACAAGGTTTATTCCTTTTTAAACTGTGGATGTGCTTCTCACTTCAGTGAGTGTTTTACCTTTTACCTTTTACCTTTGTTGTGATCGTGAAAGAACCAATTGGACAGGTTTTTTTGGGTTTAAACAAGAAAGAGGTGAGTTTATTATACTTAACAATTTAAACCGGATTTAAATAAAATAATAAAAATAGTATGCTACACATTCACCCACATGCTCACACGAGAATCTCACACACACATAATTTATAGAGTAAGAAGTAGATCTGTGGTTGGATTAGAGTCCAGAATAAATTTTTTTAAAAATACACGGTCTGTGAGGTTTGATGATTTCGTGGTGTTCCAGATGAAGTTGTATTCTTGAAGTCTCTGGCTGGTCAAAATGCATTTGTGGTTGGCCCGCTTGGCTCAGGGTTTTCTTGTAGGCAGACTTTTAGGTGGCTCTCTTCCCCTGGTGTCTCCATCTGTAGCAATCTGTAGGCTTGGAGGGTCCACTGTCGCAGATGATTTTCAAACCTGCACTGTTATCTGGAGAGAGAGAGAGAGAGGGATGCACCTCTTCTCCTTCCGCACAGTTTCAGTCACTACCTTGTCCGTCTTTGTCCAAGGGAAACTCCCAACTTTCACAGAGATGGACAGACAGTCACATGACTGCCTCAGTGTATTCTCTGGAACCTTCTAATGAGAGTCAAGATTAGGAGTTTCCATCTCCTCAGGCCTCAGGATGCCAATAATTATACTTGGAGGGGTTTGCTCTTTCAAAGTCAATGTGTCAGAATGGCCTTGAATGCCGTTCAATGAAAGCAATCTTAGATAATTCAATCACTAGAGCAAGCCGAGTTAACGTTTCGGGTCAGTGACCCTTCTTCGGAACTAGAGCAAGCCATTGTTTTGAGTACAAGCTCATCAGAAATGTGTCTCCTGTTGGAGGCCTTGGAATGTGTAAGGTGTTCAAATGCAAATTGTAGTGGCCATCTTGGCTGCCAGCTTTTTTAAAAGTTAACTAGGATTTTTTTTCCATTAAAAGTTTAATGTAAGTTTCCAACCGATTTAATTAAAATTCTTCATTTGGCATATCATGTTTTCTTGACACCTGGAACTCCATGTTTGAATCCTTCCAATCAGGTTTCTGCCCCTGCCACAATACTGAAACCACTCTTATCAAAGTCACAAATGACATCTTATGTGACAGTGACAAAAGTAAACTATCCCTTCTCATCCTTGACAACCTGTCTGCAGCCTTTGACATGATTAACCACACTATCCTCCTCCAACTCCTCTTCACTGTCATCCAGCTGGGTGGGACTACTTGTGCCTGATTCCATTCTTATTGATTTAATCATAGCCAGAGTATCACTTGTAATGGCATCTCTTCCTGCTCCTGCACTGTTACCTCTGGTGTCTCCCAAGGATCTATCCTTGACCCCCTCCTATTTCTCATCTGCTTATCCAATATCCAGTTCTGGATGAGCGGAAATTTTCTCCAATTAAATATTGGGAAGACTGAAGCGACTGTTTTCTGTCCCCATTCCAAACTTCATTTCCTAGCTACCAATTCCATCCCTCTCTCTGTCTGAGACTAAACCAGACTGTTCACAATCTTATTGCCACATTTGCCTCGAGGTGAGCGTCCGACTACATATCCGTGCCATCACTAAGACCATCTATACCCACCTCCGTTACATTGCCGGAATACGCCTATGCCTCAGCTCATCTGCTGCTGAAACCCTTATTCGTGCCTTTAGACTTGACCTGGCTAGTCCCCCACATTCTCTCCTCCATAAACTTGAGGTCATCCAAAACTCTGTTGCCTGTGTCCTAAATTGCACAAAGTCTCGTTTACCTATCACTCCTGTGCCCACTGACCTACATTGGCTCCCAGTCAAGCAATGTCTTGATTTGAGAATTCTCGTCCTCGTTTTCAATCCCTCCAGGGCCTCGCCCCTGTCTATCTGAGTAATTGTCTCTGGTCCCACAACTCTCAGAGATATCTGTGCTCATCTAATTCTGGCCTCTTGAGAACTCTGATTTTGATCGCTCCCCCATTGGTTGTTGTGCCTTCAGTTGTCTAGGCTCTAAACTCTGGAACTGTCTACCTGCATCTCTCCATAATGCTACCTTGCTTTCCTCCTTTAAGTTAGTTTCTTAAATCCTACCTCTTTGACCAAGCTTTTGGTCACCTGATGTAATGTCTCCTTGTGTGGCTTGGGTGTCATATATTGTTTGATAATGCTCCTGTGAAGAGCCTTGGGACGTTTTATTATGTTACAGATGCTATATTTAAGATGTTGTTGCTCAGGACAATAGCCTAGACTGAGTTTGGCTAATCATGGTCCAGTTCGTAGGTAGGTGAAGTACGCAGCACAAAATCGCTCATAATAAGGCACAAATTGACTCTAAGTATAGTATTACTCAGACAAGCCACAAGAATGCCTGGTGGGGGAAATGGAAATGACTCACTGGTGTCAGTGACACTTCTAAATTGGAGTTAAAGACTTGCAGGCGAAAAGTGTAGATATTTTGCTTGATGTGGATACTAGTGTTCAAAAGTGGAATCCATTTTAGTCCAAGACTTCCTTTAACATAAATATAGTCCCTGTGCTTCACCCACCCTAGAAAAGTGATGAAAGTAGCTGTTTGTTTTAGTGTTACGGTAATGAATTTATAACCTGAAGATTCAGAGTTTAAGCAATGCCATAAATAATTATCATAAGTTCAATTCACCCCGACTATACTGGAGGAGTTTCATGGACCTTTGGCTGGACTACTAGATGGGACACTCTATGATGCTGAATGCTCCAGGAGGACAAGAGACTGTAGAAACAATCCCCCTTTTCCCTTGAAACATATACTTTGTCAGTCAGGGCTCCAAATACCTAGTCATCCAATGGGAATGATGACAGTTCTGAAGAAATGCTTCTGTCCTAACCCTTTCTTTCTCTCTTGTGCTCCACTTTCCATTTCTGTGTTTCCTTGTAGAATACTCCACTTGCCAAGACAAGGAGATGAATTTTATCAGCACGCTGCAGAACCCCAGCTATATTCCACGCGGGGGCACATTAGCATCACTGCGATGCGCCTCCCCCCCCAATATTACGTGGGGAGAGGTGGGACATCCGGCGCGGTGAGGGACCTTTTGACAGCTGTGCAGCTGGTGCTGGGGCCCTATTTAAAGCGCCCCAGCACCTGCTTCCTGACAGCTGCCAAAGAAATACTTACCTCATGTTTGAAGAGTGATGCTGCAGTCAATTTGGCAGTGAAGCAGAAAGTGCTGGAGAAACTCAGCAGGTCAGGCAGCATCAATGGAGAGAGAAGCAGAGTTAACTTTCAGGTCTGTGACCAAGTTAACTCTGCTTCTGTCTCCAGAGATGCTGCCAGACGTACTGAGTTTCTCCAGCACTTCCTCTTTGCTGCCACATACTTACCCTGCTGTGTACAAACATACGAATTAGGAGCAGGAGTAGGCCACTTGGCCCCTCGAACCTGCTCCACCATTCAATAAGATCATGGCTGAACTGATTTCCCCTCATTTCCACCTACCCCCGATAATCTTCCACCCCTTGCTTATCAAGAATCTATCTACCTCTGCCTTAAAAATATTCAATGACTCTGCTTCCACTGCCTTTTGAGGAAGAGAATTCCAAAGACTCACGACTTTGAGAGAAAAGATTTCTCCTCAAATCTGTCTTAAATGCGCAACTCTTTAATTTTAAACAGTGACCCCTAGTTCTAGATTCTCCCACAAGGGGGAACATCCTTTCCACATCCACCCTGTCAAGACCACTCAGAATCTTATATGTTTCAATCAAGTCGCCTCTTACTCTTCTAAATCCCAGCAGATACAAGCCTAGCCTGTCCAATTTTTCCTCATAAGGCAGCCCACCCATTCCAGGTATTAGTCTAGTAAACCTTCTCTGTACTGCCTCCATTGCATTTACATCCTCCTCTAAGTAAGAAGACCAGTACTGTACACAGTACTCCAGATGTGGTCTCACCAATGCCCTGTATAGCTGAAGCACAACATCCCTACTTTTGTATTCAATTCCCTTCACAATAAACAATCACATTCTATTAGCTTTCCTAATTATGTGCTGTACCTGCATACTAACCTTTTGCGATTCATGTACTAGGACACTCAGATCCCTCTGCATCTCAGAGCTCTGCAATCTCTCACCATTTAGATAATAGGCTTTTTTATTTTTCCTGCCAAAGTGGACAATTTCCCACTTTCCCACATTATACTCCATTTGCCAGGTCTTTGCCCTCTCACTTAACCTATCTATATCCCTTTGTAGCCCCCTTGTGTCCTCTTCACAAGCTACTTCCCTACCTATCTTTGTGTCATCAGCAAATTTAGCAACCATACCTTTGGTCCCTTCATCTAAGTCATTTATATAAATTGTAAAAAGTTGAGGCCCTAGCACAGATCCCTGTGGCACACCATTCGTTACATCTTGCCAACCAGAAAATGGCCCATTTATGCCTACTCTCTGTTTCCTGTTAGCTAGCCAATTTTCTATCCATGCCAATATGTTACCCCCTACACCATGAGCTTTTATTTTGTACAATAATCTTTGATGTGGCACCTTATCAAATGCCTTCTGGAAATCTAAGTACAATACATCCACTGGTTCCCCTTTATGCCACAGCACATGTAACTGTCTCAAAGAATTCCAAAGATTGGTTAAGCATGATTTCCCTTTCACAAAACCATGTTGACTCTGCCTGAATACCTTGAATTTTTCTAAATGCCCTGCTATGATGTCTTTAATAATAGCTTCTAACATTTTCCCTAAGACAGATGTTAAGCGAACTGGCCTGTAGTTTCCTGCTTTCTGTCTCCCTCCCTTTTTGAATAAAGGAGTTACATTCACTATTTTCCAATCTAACAGAACCTTCCCCAAATCTAGGGAATTTTGGAAAATTAAAATTAACGCATCAACTATCTCACTAGCCACTTCTTTTAGCACCCTAGGATGAAGTCCATCAGGACCCGGGGACTTGTCAGTCCGCAGCTCCAACAATTGGTTCGGTACCACTTCCCTGGTGAATGTAATTTTCTTGTGTTCTCCCTCCCTTCCATTTCCTGACGTACAGCTAATACTGGGATGTTACTTATCTCCTCAGTAGTGAAGACCGATGCAAAATATATGTTCAATTCATCTGTCATCACCTTATTATCCATTATTAATTCCCCAGACTCACTTTCTATAGGACCAACACTCGCTTTGTTAACTTTTTTTTTTAAACATCCATAGAAACTCTTACTGTCTGTCTTCATATTTCTCTCATACTCTAATGTTACTTTCCTTATCAATTTTTTAGTCGTTCTTTACTGTTTTTTATATTCTGTCCAATCTTCTGACCTGCCTCCCATCTTTGTGCAATTATAGACTTTTTCTTTACATTTGATACTAGGGAAGGCAGTGGCATAGTGGTGATGTCACTGGGCTAGTAATCCAGAGCCCAAGCTAATGCTCTGGGGACATGGGTTTGAATCCCACCACGGCAGATGGTGAAATTTGATTTTAATTAATAAATCTGGAATTAAAAGGCTAGTCTAATGGTGATCATGAAATCATTGTCAATTTTTGTAAAAACCCATCTGGTTCACTAGTGTCCTTTAGGGAAGGAAATCTGCCATCCTTACCTGGTCTGGCCTACATGTGACTCCAGACCCACAGCAATGTGGTTGACTCTTAAAATGCCTTCTGAAATGGCCTAGCAAGCCACTCTGCTCAAGGGAAATTAGGGACGGGCAATAAATGGCCAGCAATGCCCATATCCCACAAATGAATTTTTAAAAATCTTTAATTGTTTTAGTTAACCACGGATAGCGGGTCCCACCCTTCGAATTTTTATTTCTCGTTGAATTGTATCTATTCTGCATATTCTGAAATATCCCCTAAATGTCTGCCACTGCATCTCTACTGACCTATCCCTTAACCTGATTTGTCAGTTCATTTCAGCTAGCTCTGCTTTCATGCCCTCATAATTGCACTTATTTAAGTTTAAAATACTAGTCTTGGACCCACTCCTCTCCCTCAAACTGAATGTAAAATTCAATCATATTATGATCGCTGTTACCTAGGAGTGCCTTAACTATGAGGTCATTAATTAATCCTATCTGGTTGCACAATACCAGGTCCAGTATAGCCTGCCCTGTGGTTGGCTCCAGAACGTATTGTTCTAAGAAATTCTCCTGAAACATTCTATGTACTGCTCATCTAGGCTACCTCTGCCCATCTGAATTTTCCAGTTTATATGTAGGTTAAAATCCCCCACAATTATCGCTGTACATTTCTGACAAGCTGGTGAAAGTTTGCTTTAAATTTTGATGGATATACTAAGATATTTTGCCTTAAGATTAGCAGGGTTAAACTTTTGGATTCTATGGTAGAAATAAGATTATGTGCTATATCTCTTATCATAATTTGATATTGTGATATACTTATCCATTTTAAAGTATATTGTATGTTCAATTCTTTAATAAATATATCTTCTTCTTTGGCCTCCTTGTCTCGAGAGACAATGGGTAAGTGCCTGGAGGTGGTCAGTGGTTTGTAAAGCAGCGCCTGGAGTGGCTATAAAGGCCAATTCTAGAGTGACAGACTCTTCCACAGGTGCTGCAGATAAAATTGGTTGTCGGGGCTGTTTCACAGTTGGCTCTCCCCTTGCGCTTCTGTCTTTTTTCCTGCCAACTGCTAAGTCTCTTCGACTCGCCACACTTTAGCCCCACCTTTATGGCTGTCCGTCAGCTCTGGCGACCACTGGCAACTCACTCCCACGACTTGTGATCAATGTCACAGGACTTCGTGTCGCGTTTGCAGACGTCTTTAAAACGGAGACATGGACGGCCGGTGGGTCTGATACCAGTGACGAACTCGCTGTTCAATGTGTCCTTGGGGATCCTGCCATCTTCCATGCGGCTCACATGGCCAAACCATCTCAAGTGCCGCTGGCTCAGCAGGGTGTATATGCTGGGGATGTTGGCCGCCTCGAGGACTTCTGTGTTGGAGATACGGTCCTGCCACCCGATGCCAAGGATTCTCCGGAGGCAGCGAAGATGGAATGAATTGAGACGTCGCTCTTGGCTGACATACGTTGTCCAGGCCTCGCTGCCATAGAGCAAGGTACTGAGGACACAGACTTGATGCACTCAGAACTTTGCGTTCCGTGTCAGTGCGCCATTTTCCCACACTCTCTTGGCCAGTCTGGACATAGCAGTGGAAGCGTTTCCCATGCGCTTGTTGATTTCTGCATCGAGAGACAGGTTACTGGAGATAGTTGAGCCTAGGTAGGTGAACTCTTGAACCAGTTCCAGAGCATGGTCGCCGATATTGATGAATGGAGCATTTCTGACGTCCTGTCCCATGATGTTCATTTTCTTGAGGCTGATGTATAGGCCAAATTCATTGCAGGCAGCCGCAATCCTGTCGATGAGACTCTGCAGGCACTCTTCAGTGTGAGATGTTAACGCAGCATCGTCAGCAAAGAGGAGTTCCCTGATGAGGACTTTCCGTACTTTGGTCTTCACTCTTAGACGGGCAAGGTTGAACAACCTGCCACCTGATCTTGTGTGGAGGAAAATTCCTTCTTCTGAAGACTTGAACGCATGTTAGAGCAGCAGGGAGAAGAAGATCCCAAAACAGTGTAGGTGCGAGAACACAGCCCTGTGTCACGCCACTCCAGATAGGAAAGGGGTCTGATGAGGCGCCGCTATGCCGAATTGTGCCTTTCATATTGTCATGGAATGAGGTGATGATACTTAGTAGCTTTGGTGGACATCTGATCTTTTCTAGTAGTCTGAAGAGACCACGTCGGCTGACGAGGTCAAAGGCTTTGGTGAGATCAATGAAAGCAACGTAGAGGGGTATCTGTTGTTCGCGGCATTTCTCCTGTAGCTGGTGAAGGGAGAACAGCATGCCAATGGTGGATCTCTCTGTTCGAAAGCCACACTGTGCCTCAGCGTAGACATGCTCAGCCAGCTTCTGGAGCCTGTTTAAAGCGACTCGAGCAAAGACTTTCCCCACTATGCTGAGCAGGGAGATTCCATGATAGTTGTTCCAGTCACCGCAGTCACTCTTGTTCTTATAGAGGGTGATGATATTGACATCGCGCATGTCCTGTGGTACTGCTCCCTTGTCCCAGCAGAGGCAAAGCAGTTCGTAGAGTGCTGAATGTATAGCAGGCTTAGCACTCTTGATTATTTCAGGGGTAATGCCGTCCTTCCCAGGGGCTTTTCCACTGGCTAGAGAATCAGTGGCATTACTGAGTTCCGATTTTGTTGGCTGTACGTCCAGCTCATCCATGACTGGCAGAGACTGGGCTGCATTGAAGGCGGTCTCAGTGACAACAATTTCCCTGGAGTACAGTTCTAGGTAGTGCTCCACCCAGCGGTCCATTTGCTTGCATTCATCAGTGATTGTGTCCCCTGTTTTAGATTTGAGGGGAGGGCGATCTTCTTGATGGTTGGTCCAAAAGCTCTCTTAATGCCATCATACATTCCTCTGATGTTTTGAGGTGTCGGAGGCCAGCTGAATATGACTGCATGGGTGTTGCCAGTAGTCATTTGCGCAGCGCCTGGCTGTTCTTTGTGCAGCGCTTCTGGCTGCTTTAAGTGCTACGGATGTTAAATCGCTGGGGGCTTTCTTGTAGTTCAACAGTGCAATGCGCTTAGCAGCTATGACAGGTTCCAGCTCTTCAAAGTGAGATTGAAAGCAGTCTGCATTCTGCTTCATACATTTGCCATAGGTGGTCATAGCTGAGTCATAGATGGCGTCTCTGATGTGGGCCCACTTGGTCTCCACATCCCCTGTAGGAGTGTTTTGAAGGGCTTTTTCAAGTGAATTTAGAAACTTATGTAACAGCTGTGGATAAGAAATTTTGCTCGTGTTGATGCGAGGGCGGCCCTTCTGCTTGGAGTGATGCAGCTTCTTTGGTTTGAGTCTAACCTTGCTGCACACCAGGGAGTGGTCGGTATCGCAGTCCGCACTGTGGAAGCTGAGTGTGATTTGAACGCTGTTTAAAGAGGCTCGCCTTGTGACAATGAAGTCCAACGACATGATCTTGGGTGCCTCCAAGAAACCTGGTGACAGGGTTTAGTGTGAAAGAACGAGTTGATGATGCAGAGGTTATGGTAGGTACACAACTCAAGCAGTCTCTGTCCATTCTCATTCATCCTTCCAATGCCATAGTGCCCAAGGCAGGAGGGCCATGAGTCATGGTCGGCCCCAACCCTGGCATTAAAGTCCCCCAGCAGGAACAGATGTTCGGCATTGGGGATTCTACTAATGATATTATGGAGTTCCTCGTAGAACTGGTCTTTAGCTTCAGGTGGGGAGCGAGTGTTGGAGCATAGATGCTGAGTAGGTGTACTGGACCAGAGGCAGTGAGCAGTCGGATGGACAGTATGTGTTCTGAGCCATTTGAAGGTGGCTCTATCATGCTGAGCAAAGAGTTTCTGATGGCGAAGCCCACTCCATGCTGTCTAGGTTCTTCAGGATTCTTACCCTGCCAGAAGAAGGTGTAGTCTTGCTCTCTTAGAGATCCGCTTGCAGGGAGGCGTGTCTCCTGAAGTGCTGCAATGTCCACATTGAGTCTACGGAGCTCGTTGTTAATGATGGCGGTCTTCCGAGAATCGTTGATTTGTGTAAGGTCTTCCGACAGGCCAGGACACACAGTTCTGATGTTCCAGCTTGCAAAACGAAGGGCTGGTACCTTCTTTCCTTTTTTTGTCGTGCTGTTTGGTGTGGTGTTGCAGTCCACTTTTCGGGCCATGACCCTGAGCTCCAAGCACCCATTGAAGTAGGTGGACTGTGGCGAGACAGAACCTTATTGACTGGGGGCTGCCCGGTTTGAGGTGGGCGGTAGCTGTCGAGTGACATGCGATGACCTCGCCCACCAACAAAGGCAACCCGTGGCGCCCAATCTCTATGCCAATTGAGCTGGACTTATGACCCGTAACTGCTGCCTTCCGTGTTGTTTTGGTCGCTGTGAGGCAACTATGGAGTGACCTCTCTGGCGCATGCCTGGGTGGATGATTGGAGGTTGTGAGTTGCCCAAGTGTCAAAACCCCCCTTTCGGCCTTCCTGGTGGGGTCCAAAGGAGTGCAGAGCACGACGTTGGGCACCAGTATGGCTGCAGGAACTGCCGGAAACATGCCAAAGGTGACACATGACCACCTTCGGGGTTCCGCTCCGGATTTTCTGTTGGGGTTTACTCCCTTAGTCTTGAACTCTCCCGAGACACCCACAAGGCAGTGAGGTTGTTAGGGCCGCTGCTCAGGGATAGGTGGCTGCCGGTGGGAGGAGGGGGAGGGGTGCGGTGGGAAGGGGGTGCGAGGGGGAGCTGGGAAGGGGGCTGCTGGGGGTAGGAGAGGGGGTGCAGGGGAATGGGGTGCGAGGGGGGAGCTGGGAAGGAGGAAGGGGTGCAGGTAATAAAACATTTCAACAGCTCCCACCATTGCCGCCGAGAAAACTCACCGTGTCCTCCGGGAGGTGGGCGACAGCTTCGAGCGCCAGTACCAGCAGGAATTTGCCGACATTGCGCTGCAGATACGCTTTGAGCCGGACACCGCCCGCGGGCGCTTTGAAGCTGTTGCCGAGGAGCTGTTCCGCGATGGAGTCAACTGGGGCCGGGTCGTGACTTTTTTCGTGTTCGGGGGCACCTTTATTCCCAATAGGCCATTTTCCTCATCCAGACTTTTCTGTGCCCCACAGGCTCATCTCTCTGATCGGACTTTGCCAGGACACACAGCAGAAGCAGCAGCAGCATGGTCGCATCTCTTTGTAGATTTGCAGTGCCAGGGTATAGGTGCCAGATTGGCGTTGACTTTCCCAAATAATTTAACTGCCCTCTGCTGCACTTAGCAGTTGATCTGCTGCTTCTTGTGAAATCATTCCATGAAACTCTCTTCCATAGTATACAAAGGTTAATGAAATGTCTCCTGTAGTATTCTGGATACAACTACAAGAACCCCCTCTCTGTGTCTCTTTAAGTGGAGAGATACGTATTGAAGAGTTTCCCAGACCCTTGTAATATCTGGGATATTTATGACTTAGCCATAATTATTTAAAAAATGGGCTATCCAAACGATGGTAATATTCTCTGTTAGTTTTCTTTCTTTGAGGGAAGACTAGTTCAATTCTTTGGTCCCAAATAAGCATCTATAAGAATTTGTCTGGTTTGAACTTAATTAAGGGAGATTCATAGAAATGTACACCCGATTTGGTTTAGTACCTATAAGGAGTTAAAGTCATAAATCACTTCATAGGGGCTGGTAAAATTCAGCCCAAGAAGAAAGATCATTCAATTATAACATAGCTATGGAGAATGAAGGCATTGATGATGGTGGCCATCTTAATTCATCTATCCAGAAAAGATCTTACAGTCCCCTATTTCAGCATTCCATTCTTTCTTAAAAAGCAGTATCCTGATTTTATATTTCACATTCCTTTAATTCTTCTATACCTCTATAATATCACTTCTTGGACACCTCCTTTCAAGATTGAAAAGTCCAAGTTTCTGCAGAATTGTTTCATAACTCAGAGCTTTAACTCTCGAGATCAAATTAGTGGCTCTTCTCTGGTTCCTTGAATGTCTCCTTTGTGTTTTTCTGACCAGGACAGTAGGTGTATTTCGACGTCTCCCACTGTTTTGACTATTTAGTTCAGCATTAAAGTGGTTTTATTCATTGCTTCTCGGCTTCATTGGATCTGCCGGCTGTCAATTGTATCAATATTGCTAACTCTCTTTTGGCTTTGTGATTACCTGTTTCAATACTATTCATGGAGTATGTATCTTGTTTATTGTTTGTTCCTACATGCATTACCTTACACTTGTCTTTGGTAAGTTTTATTGGCCATTTTCCCATCCTCTTAGATATTTTATCTGACTCAATTTGAATTTGAGTTATTTCCTCTAATTTTACTGTTCTCCTAGCTTGGTATCTTCTACAAATTTAACCACTTTGCACTGAGTTTCTGAAACCACGTCATTAAATAAATTAGGAACAATCATTGAACCTTGGGAAAATCCACTACGTACTTTCCCTCACCCCCATATAACTCCTCTAACAACTACTTGTTGTTTTCTACTGTCAGACAATTTCTTATCCATTCCCAGGGTTTACTCTAAATTCCTACAACTTTGTGTTTAACTATAGACTTTCATATGGAACTTTATCAAGTGGCTTTTGGAATTCTAGGTGCACCATGTTTTAGGCTGTTACACATAATAAAAGCTCATGTCATGAGTGAAGGGAAATTAGGAGCAATTCTCTAGCAAACAACAGTGAAAATAAATGAATATCCATCCAATACATTACAGATAGTTTGAGCAACCATTTTTGGGTTGTTTTTTCACAGTCTCTGGGCTGAAATTACCAGCCCCTTGAAGCCGTGGGTCGTGGTGGGGAGGCCCGTAAAATGCTAATGGGAGCGGCCCGCCACAACCCAAAATGCCGAGGAGGCCCCGCTGGATATTAGCAATGATGGTGAGGCCTTCATTAATATATTAAAATGAGGATAATTAAAAATCAAATTAACTTACCTGCCAATGGCGGCCGTCCCATGCCAATTTTACAGCCAAGTGGCTGCAACTTCATTGGAGTTTTGAGGCGAGACACTGGTGGGGAGTGGGAAGGAATAAAATTATATGGGGGGGGTGGTGGGAAGACTGGTAAAACACTAAACATTGGCCGTTGGGAAGGTGGAAAGGGGTTGAAAAGCTAATGTGGTGAGGTTGAGGGGGGAGGGGGTGTTCATGCTGGGACTAAAATATATTCCAAACACATCAGATAATAAAAACACCGTTGTGGGGGTTGGGAAAGGGCCTCCATTTTCAAATTTTTTCTTTGGAATAAAAGTTTTGTTACAGCGATTTAAATTTACCTGAAGGGTTTGGAGCCCTTTAAAAATGGTACCAGCGTCTGTGCGATGGCACCGGACGGCGTTGCTGGGGACGTGGTGGCCGCCCCCTCTACGTCATTGGGGACAGCCGCTTCGCCCCCTCCATTTAAATGAGCCTCTGCGCGTAATATCGCGGGGGCTCTGCGGTGGCTCTTCCGTGTCGGCAGGCTCGGCGTGCGATAAAATTCAGCCCTCTGTTACAAAATCTGCCATGGTCAGTGCACATTTTTTTTTTACATTTTGGTTGCTGATTGCTATATCTATATAGATGTGGTAAACTTTTCAATGCATGAACTTAGTCATGGCACTGAAAGTAACGGATTAGAATTTGCAGGCAATTTAAACAACTAATTTAGTCACGTTTTACCCAAGTCTACTTTGTGCACTGTCTTATTTTAATTCACGGCATTATTGTTGGAACATTTTATACATCTCCCACTTTAAGCACAGAGAGGATACAATGCATAGTTTTCCCTATAATTGATGATCTGAATATGAAATTTATTCTCAGAAATTGCATGTTCAAACCTGCATGTTGCTGTGAATACATTAGTGAGTCTTTAATAATCAATAAAAACAGGTATTCTCCCACTTTATATTTGAAAGAATAACATTCAGTATCTTGTGATTCAAATCAATAATTTATTAAAGCTATCCTCATTGAGAAGCTGTTAGTCGGGGCAACAGACTGCAGAATCTCTGTAGGCTATTGTGAGATTGTGACAATACTTCACAGTTGCCTGCAGAGATTATCTAGTCTGCAGCTATCCACCAGTTAGAGATCCCAACACTTTTTTTTCCTAAAGGTTTTCCTTATAGCAAGAAAGAAAATTGCATCATTAAATTACATTTTCTGAACAACCAATATGTTTTCAAGAGTTTCTGTAAACTCCGTTCAGCCATCGCCACATTCTTATATTGTTAAAATTTCTCCCGAAAGCTTGTATTTTTCTTACATTGTTTATGTTTGTGGCCAATATAAGCTCTGTGTCTATTTCCAGCTTGGCTCAATTAATAACTGTCTTGCTTCAGACTCAGAAGGTTTTGGGATCAAGCCCAGTCTAGTACTCAAGTACATAACCTAGGCTGCTATACCTGTGCAGGACTGAGGGACAGTTGCAGATCAAATCTGGAGATAAACCAGAGGTTCAAATGGGTGCTGAAGACTTTATGCAATATGGTCAAAATTCCTCCCTCAACCAACATCACCAAAAACAGATTACCTCATTGTTCATTTCATTGCTGTTTACAGGAGCTTGTGTTCACAATGTCAATTACGTTTATCTGCATAACAACTGTGCCTGCATTTAAAAGTAATTCAGCAAGTGTTTTTGGACATTTCTAAGAGATATGATGAGGTGCTATGGAAATACATGTTCAAGTGTTTTTTTACTAATATTTTCAAAACTTGCACAGATAAAGAAGTCTTTTACAACATTAACCAAACTTTTCATGCTAAATAACTATCCTTATAGCTATAACTGCTTTCTTGGCCACATGTCATTTCAATTTAATGCAGCATTTAATCTAAGAACTTGGATGAGGTACATGACAGGCAACTCTGATGTGTCTTTAAAAGTTTAGGCTGCCTGCTCCAACATGATAGCATCCTTCTGATTTTTGATGCAGTCTATGTTGATAGATGACAATAGACTGGAGCCCTGCTCCAATATACTGCTGGCTGAGCTGGACTCCCAGAATTTCAGGGTCTAAGGCTTTTCATTTAATTGGTTATTTTGTACAAATACTGCAGAAGTAGTAATTCTTCTGCCAACCATCATTATCATTGAATGTTATCTTGTAAACGTTTTTCCATTGTTGAAACCAAAGTAGCTAATCTGTCCTCTTGTCACAAAAGAAACAAATGCCTGACCAATATTTCCCATATTTCATTTAACCTACATTAGGCATTCTTCTATCAAAGGAATAGCCAGCAGAAATGACCATCTTCCCCACTTACTCATCTTTTTTTCATTTTAACAAGGTAAATAAGGACTGTAGCATAAATTGGTATGTTGCTCCTCTACTCATATATTTCCCAGCTGAAACATTAACATAAAGCTAATGTTTCAACAGCATGGGTAAACATTGTCTATACTTGATCTGACATGTTTTGTCATCCATTTACATACTTATCTAAATTATTTGGATTTATTAAGGAGAAGTAATTACTTTCCTTATTAAGCCTCACAATGTAAACCAGGCCCATTGGACTGTTGACTCATGCTGACCTACCATAATAGTTTCTCAGTGACAGCTGGCACGTGTCTTTTCCTCACAAAGCCTCTCCAGGGTAACAGACCCCCACTGGTCAACTGTAACTGCTTTCCTGATGACAGTTAACCAGCACGTGTTTCATTGTTGCAGGGTTTTTCTGGTGAACTTCTCGGCCCATGGGAGCTGTTTCTTTAAGATGAGGTCATGACCCTCGAACTTTCAGATGCTGCAACAAATTGAAAGATTAACACATTTGTTTTATAAAAATGGATTGGGTAAATCTTATTATGCTGTTCGGATGAAAAATAAAGAAGACAGCAAGACTCCTGTGTGGTGTTTAGTCTCCAGCTGCAGTTAATTGACATTTCTTAAGGACTGCAAAAGGTGCAGTGGACTGAAGAGAAATTTCCTTAATCAGTTTTAATTCTTTTTAACAGGCAGCCATTACTGAGCTGTACTTAAAATCAGGCATCATTCTAATCAACATTATTTGGAAGCATACTTATACATTCACCAGCTGCAAAATATGCCATAAATTAAAGAGGTTTCATCTATTCCCATGTAGAACCAATATTAAAAATATTTTACCATTCTTATGACTACTTTATTTCTACCATATTGGTCCACTGTATGTTGCCCTGGAGTAAACATAGCTTTTTGCATTACCTGCCATTCTACTTGACATAAATAAAGTGCAATCAGGATACTTGTGCAATTCAGTGATGTTTGGATTAAACATGATATGTACTTTTTAAACAAAACATTCTAAATGTTATCATGTCACTATCTCTACTAAGCATCAACGTTCCAAATCAAACTTGCTGTTAAATGTTAAATCAGCAGGAGGAGTACAATGTGTAATAGTTCTATTTGTGTACTTGTTTAATAACTAGTAAGATGTGCTGCACCTTTCAATAGTCACTGTTTGAGATTTAAGTGAAATATTCAAACTGAATACAATACAAAATTACTATGACCAAACAACTTGGGAGAAGATTTCCTTTGAATAGAACGTGTAATGAAATTATAAACCCCTCTATAAACAACACATAATGAGTTTGCTACATGGAGAAAATATTCCAGTAGAAACTTTAATTTTGTAATGATAAACATCAAGGGCATCTAAACCATTAAAAATACATCAGAAATCTTGAAACACTGTTAAACCACAAACTAATTTTTATGGTGAATTGCATGTTACTATTATTTCAAATGTTTGAATAATTCTAGATTTTGATACTTTGCATGTTATTTCCACAAAGTTTTAATCATTTGTTTTCTATTTTGAAGTGTACCTGAATAAAATAATTTACGCCGTCTGCTGGATATTGGATATTATTTGTTTGATTCACCTATTTTTAACAAATTGAATGACATTAATTTTCTTATACCAGTTTCTACAAGTATTACAGTGTACAATGTGAAATTGTTTTCAGCATTTTTTTTTTACAGGTATACTGGATATTCTTTACACTGGTGAGGAAGTGGAAACTTAACACTCTCTTAACTGACACCAGTATACAGCACTAGAAAATTATATTATCATTGCCTGAATGTTAATACATCCTTTGATTATCCTGTCTGCCATTTAAGACTGAAAATTATAACAATGGTAATCTTTACATGGTGAATCTAACTGAGCATTTGCTGACTGTTTCTTTACTATATTCAGGGCATTGGAATACATCAAAGTTACTCACAAGAGGGTCGGGCTCATCAACTATTAACTAATTGTTTTCATAAGAAAGGCTTCTGTCAGCAGGGAGCTGCTAATCTCTGGATCTAAGCCTAGCCTTTTCTTAACTTGCTTACCTGTGTAACATCTCCAGGTTCATCCTTCCATTTTGCAGCATGTAGTAAATACTTTGCTGCGCAGGCCACAGAAACAGATCGCAAGTTGTATTTCAACACAAATGAAGAAAAGCTAAGAAAATTATATGTAACAGACTGGTTGTCGACATTTCCATTCCCCCAATAGCAGGAGTCTTTTTGACGGTCTGAACCCTCTAAGCTGTAGGTCCTGCTGAGCCCAGCAGGAGCCAAATGCTGAGCGCCATCTGCCAGAGCTTCACTGTTTTACTTAGTTTCCCCACATCTCCCCACCTCCACCTCCATCTTCATCACAAACTGATCTGAAAGGCTACAAAGGAACAAAGAATCAGAGCTGATTGTATGGCAGAGTGAATACTTTTCAGCTGTGGCTGGTTAGTTTGGTTTCTCTGCTTCATGAGCTAAACCTATTGTTAAGCTCCAGCTTTATAACCAACTCCGGCGTGTGAGGGAGGGAAAAAAAATAAAGGCAAATCTTTTGGTTAGCCTACAAAGCCTGTATTGGAAGCAGAATTATCAGTTTAGAAAATCTACATTAAACGTACACTGTACAACACAGTGGATTTAATATTTGAATCGGTGTAAGAATAACAACGCGCATTTCTATAATGCCTTTAACATGGAAAAATGTCTTGATACGTTTCATGGAAGTGTGATTAAACAAAAATAAATGCTGAGCCAAAGAAGCAGAAATTAGGCAGATTGACCTGATGTTTGGTTAAAAAGGTGAGTTTTAAGAGAATCATAAAGAGGAAGAGGGAAGTGGAAGGTTTAGGAAGGGAATTCCAGAGTCTGGGGCCTAGACTTCTGAATCATTGAATCATAGAATAATTACGCTATAGAAGAAGGCCATTTAGCCCTTTGTGTCTGTTCTGGCTCTCTGCAAGACCAGCTCCGCTAGTCCGACATCCCTGCTTTTCCCTTGTAGCCCTACAAACTTTTTCTTTTCAGATAATTATCCAATTCCCATTTGAAAGTGGCGATTGACTCTCCCTCCAACATAGTCTCGGCCAGTACATACCAGATCCAAACCACTCGCTGTGTAAAGGAGTTTTTCCTCATGACACCTTTGTTTCTTTGTCCTTTCACCTTAAAACGATGCCCTCTGGTTCTCAACCTTCCACCAATGGGAGCAGTTTCCCTCTATCTCCTCTGTCCAGACCCCTCATTATTTTGAACACCTCTATCAAATTTCCTCTCAACCTTCTCTAAGGAGAACAGCCCCTGCTTTTCCAATCTATCCACGTAACTTAAGTCCCTCATCCCTGGAATCATTCTCATAAATCTTTTCTTACCCTCTCTAATGCCTTCACATTCTTCCTAAAGTGTGGTGCTCAGAATTGGACACAATACTCTAGTTAAGGCTGAACCAGTGTTTTGTAAAGGTTCACCATAACTTCCTTGCTTTTGTACTCTATGCCTCTATTTATGAAGCGCAGGATCTCGTGTGCCTTATTGACCACTTTCTCAGCCTGCCCTGATGATCTATGCACATACACCCCTAGGTCTCTCTGTTCCTGCACCCCTTTTAGAATTGTATCCTTTATTTTACATTGCCTCTCCTACTTCTTCAGACTAAAATGTATTCACTTCACAATTCTCTGCATTAAATTTCATCTGTCAAATGTTGACATAGTTTGCTGAATGGATGGTCTCAAATGGATGGTGCATAATAAATATTCCACAATTTAGCTGACACCTTGGCCGAATATTTTTGCTAATTTAAAGTTAAGGAAAATAGATGGTCTGGGTAACAAACAAATTCTTCTTGTTCTTTTCTCCCCTATTTCAATGAACTGATTAATGTTCCTTAAGAGGAAGGATAAATGTACTGGGGAATGGAAAGGCATTTTTATTCCATCGGTATTCTGTCATGAATAGTGGTATAGCAGGATCATAGTTTTCTCTTTGCTGTTTACCACTTGAGAATTACCCACTGTGCTGGTTACTGTTAGGCCCTCTATTTTTACTCATTTTGTAATATTGTCAATCAGGGCTCCTGTCGGGGCTCAGGGAAGGGGCCACTTCAGATGTATTTTAGTGCATTTTCTGAACATTTTGAAGCTCGTATCTTATGGCTTACTTTTTTTTGGAACGTGAATGTTGACTGAATTGCTTCTGGGCCAAAATGGGTGCTGTCCAAACAGAAGACATCCGCTATTAAACTTGCAAATAATTAATAGTATATATGATATAAGCATAAATTGACAAACCATGTTTACAGCCCAATAGTGATCAGTACTGAGTCCTTACATCTTTTGACTGAGTTGCCTATGCAGTCCCTCTCATTATAAAAATAACCTTTCCTCCAGTTCAGGAGCTGTTTTCAAATTTGTCCACTTAGCTGTTTGGCAGCCTCATCTGCTCTGGTTCATAAAAACACATCAAAGATTGACCTAGTTATATCTGTGATGTGATTCTTTCAACAGTATAAAAAATAAAAGGTTAGAAAACAATAACTAGGATGGATTAGAGAGAGAGAAAATTAAAATGAAATTTAAAAAAAGGCAGGACCTTGTGACAGAGGGCCATTTTAAAAGGCAAACCGCAGCCATGACTGGGCTTGCCATTGCCTGGAGGAATGGAGCAGCAGGGTAATCAGAGCATGAGTGCTGGCCTGGGTAGGCATTCTAGGGCGGCCCCGCGCTTTTCCAATGCCTCCCTCGAGGCATTGATGAAGGCTGTTGCAGAGAGGAGAGCTGTGCTCTTCCCTCAGTTCAGAAGAAAAAATTCTCCCAGCCAGACCATGAGGGATGGACAGTGGTGGCCACCGAGGTCAGCAGCCATTAGGAGGACATGGATGCAGTGCAGAAAGCGCTTCAATGATCTGCTCAGGTTTAGAAAGGTGAGTGGCAAGCAACACCTGGGTGACAGGCCTATAACTCTGTAAACGCCAGCAGGCACACAAGCTGAGGAGACTGAGTGCCCATTTTCTCCCTAACATTGTCAGATCGAATGGCCAGCTGCATCACTGAGACATCAGCAACCCTCACAGATGGGGCACAATTGAGCAGGGGTCATCACTGAGGAACGTAACATCTCTAGTGAATATCATGCTGGAATGTGTGAGGGAGGGCAGCCCATTCATAAATCTTTGACTCTTCATCCTGTAGGAGAAGAGAATGCATAATCAACAAGAGATGTTTTGGACTGGTGGTGGTGTGCTGTAGCTCACAACATTACCCCTTGTGGAGGAGGCAGCTCTGGAGATGGTGGGAGGGCCATCGCATCAAGCCGTGGGAGATGGCAAGACGGGAGGTCATTTGATAGTTCAGTCTAGAGATGAAGGGCATGGAAGTCACTCTTGCCCAATACATGCTGTGTCTATATAACTGCTGTCACTTATTGGTTTGAGGCACCTGCTGAGTAGGCTGAGTTCTCATGACCACCTTCTTGTGTTTCCCACAGGGCCAGTTGCGAGGAGGAGCGAGATGCAGAAGCTCAGTCATCACCGGCCACCTCGTTGAGGCTGCACCATCACATCATTCCTCCACACCTTCCACCAGCGTAGACACATTCACCTCAGTTGGGCTTCAATTTAGTTTAGAACAGGGAACACTCGGCGAACTGCATCTCACGTGAGCAGAAGGAGGAGAGTAGGCAGAGTCAGCTGTGGGCAGTCCCCACAGAGGATGGAGGCCAGCTACAGCCATGCTCTGGGCAGAGATGCTGAGTGTCAGGATGTCATACACAAGGAGCGTACACTTTCTGGAGCATCAGAGGCAGATGAGTTCCTGCATGTAGGAGATTCCTGAGATCCCTGAGGCATTGCGGAGCCATGGGCAGACAATAGAGGAGTCCATGAAGTCATGTGCTCCTTAATGTCTAAGGGTTTTGAATGCATGATGTTATGAACACTAGACTTCCTAATGTGATTATGTTTTAAAAACTGTGATTTTTAAAAGTTTAAGATGGAGTCAGAAGTTAGGTGATCTCACATCAACGCTGCTTAAAGACACGATAGGAATCTTGGTTTACAGGACAACAAAGAACCCAGATCAACGAATCTTTTGAAAAGCAGAAACTTATTAAAAATTCATTCATAGGATCTGGGCATCACTGGCTAGGCCAGCATTTGTTGTCCATACCTAATTGCCCTTGTGAAGGTGGTGGTGAGCTGCCGACTTGAACTGCTGCAGTCCATGTGAGGTGGGTACACCCACAGAGCTGTTAGGAAGGGAGTTCCAGGATTTTGACCCAGCAACAGTGAAGGAAGGGCAATATAGTTCTAAGTCAGGATGGTGTTGACTTGGGCGGGAACTTGCAGGTGGTGGTGTTCCCATGTATTTGCTGCTCTTGTCCTTCTAGTTGGTAGAGGTCGTGGATTTGGAAGGTGCTGTTTAAGGAGCCTTGGTGTGTTGCTGCAGTGCATTTTGTAGATGGTACACTGCTGCCACTGTGCGTCGGTGGTGGAGGGAGTGAATGTTTGTGGATGGAGTGCCAATCAAGCAGGCTGCTTTGTCCTGGATGGTGTCGAGCTTCTTGAGTGTTGTTGGAGCTGCACCCATCCAGGCAAGTGGAGAGTATTCCATCACACTCCTGATTTGTGCCTTGTAGATGGTGGACATCTACAAGGGGAGTCAGGAGGTGAGTTACTCGCCCCAGGATTCCTAGCCTCTGACCTGCTCTTGTAGCCACGGTATTTATATGGCTACTCCAGTTCAGTTTCTGGTCAATGGTAACCCCTAGAATGTTGATAGTGGAGATAGTGGAGATAGTGGATGGTTAGATTCTCTCTTGTTGGAGATGGTCATTGCCTGGCACTTGTCTGGCATGAATGTTACTTGCCACTTATCAGCCCAAGCCTGGATATTGTCCAGGTCTTTCTGCATTTCTACATGGACTGCTTCAGTATCTGAGGAGACGTGAATGTTGTTGAACATTGTGCAATCATCAGCGACCATCCCCACTTCTGACCTTATGATTGAAGGAAGGTGAATGAAGCAGCTGAAGCTGAAGAAACTTCAGGGGTATAATACCTGAAGAACAATGAGTTTTACCCTCCCACACTTTCAGATCATAAACAAGGAGTCAGTGACTCTGAGAACGTAAATGAATGGCAGCTGTGAACACCTGAAAATAATGGAAAGCCCAGATGGCTCTGCTGTCGCCGGACTTGTGGTCTTTGCATATTGGAAAGGACAATTGGCTATTGACTTTTGATTCCAGATAAATTCAACAGATTTTCTGAAGGCAGACAGGCTGCAAGGAAGAAGGCCCAGTGGTGGAAGCCTCAAGGGAGAGAGAGGGAACACCTGCTCTCAGAAGATTGATACAGCGAAAGGCTGCAAAGACTTGAACCTGTTTTGAATGTTGAGGTCTGCGGAGTAATACAAGACCAACGGGATCACCGATGTCCAGGTCGAAAGTGCTCAGAGAAGTGGGCGAAGAGGACATTGACTTTGAGAAAGGTCTGGGTGATCCATTGCAACTGGGCAGAGTTTGGGACTTTTAACTGCAAGTATTTCACCATCAAGGAGAACTGTGAAATGTGTAAGTGTGGTGTGAGGTTATCAAGTGTATTAATAAGTAAATAAAGCACCTTTCTTTGTAATTTGGGGTATCAACTACTTACAAATTACTATTTAGCGAATGGGATTTCTTTTAGTTTAGTTGTTAGAACATAAGCCATAAAACATGAAATCTTATCGTGTAATTCTTTAAATTGGTCTGGGGAGCCAATATCTCGTATTTTAACATTAACGGTCTTACTGGGGTAGTAAAAATGAACTCCTCCATTGAGAGAGTGGCTAACCTCTTGGAGAACCATATGAAGCACCACTCTGAGTGAATGCAGGAGCAGCGTGCTGACTTGCACAGAAAGAGTGACACTCTCTGTAGCATTGACCACTCGGTGTTGCTGATGGTGCAGAGATGCTTGGAGTGGATGCCAGCTGCATCCCAGCTGGTGGCCTCATCAGACATGCAAGGTCACCATGCCGAGGCAGTTGAGGAGGCTGTTCAGGGTCCACTCCTTCGGGGGCACCAGCATCATCCTTCACCTGCTCTGCCCCTCTGACTGGGGAACGATCCATGCAACAAGACCTTGTGACAGAGGCTGCCCCTGTAATGACACAAGCGCAGCATCCTGTGGAGAAGTCCCCACAAGCACCTCCATGACGAGAACCGAAGCCATAGCCTTCTCAGCCTCGAGCAGAGACAAGGGAGCAAGCTGCCTCCACCTCATCCTAAGCCACTGGGAGAGCACCCAGTATGAGAGGTCGTGAGCACGGCGCCTCATCCTTAAATACACTTGATGGGCCACTTGGGTTTGTTTGTTCATTGACTTTTCACTTATTCTATTATTGATTATACCAATGTGCAAACTTGTGTGTTATCATTGTTTGATGGCAAAATGGCCTCAGAGTGAAAGGCCAGCAGGGGATATAGGGGCGGGTGGGGGGCAGGGGGATGGGTTTCATGTGGTGCCAAGGACTGAGTTGGGGGAGAATATTGGAAGTGCAGACCTCAGTTTCATTCTATGTGGGTGTCTGTGGGGCTATTCAGATGGGTGTGTTTACTGGATAATTTCTCTTGCTGATGGAAGGTGAGTTATAGAGTCATCTGTCATAAGGACTGGGAGCCACTCAGGTGAAACACAGCTGAATTAGCTTGGTCCTTGCGGCCATGCCAGCCTGCCAATTGCTATGAGCCCTGGGACAGCCTTTGCAAACCTCCTGCAAAGCCTGGGCACCGGGATCCTCTGGAGCACCTCTTCATCCTCCTCTTCCTCCTCCTCCTCCTCCTCCAAGGAACAGTGGTATTCCAGGTCCTCCTCTTCATCCAGCTCCAGGCTTCTTCGCATTGTCATGTTGTGCAGTGCACAGCAAATGACCACAATATGAGACACCCTGCCTGGCTCATACTGGAGTGCACCACCCAATCGGTCAAGGCAATGGAAGTACCCCTTCAAGGTGCCAATGGTCTGTAATGCAGGTACATGTTAGTAGACGGCTTTGGATGTAGCACCTGTCTGCATCCGTGTCTAGGTCCCAGATGGGCGTCAGGAGCTACCTCTTCAGGGGATAACCCTTATCCCCAGCAGCCACCCATAACGTCTGGAACATTGGCATGAAGATATGCAGGGCCTGGGATTCTCCAAGGATAAAGGCATCATGACAGCTGCCCAGGAACCAAGCACACACCTTCAGGATACGCTGCCTGTGGTCACAGACCAGCTGGACATTCATTGAGTGGAAGCCTTTTCTGTTCAGGAATCTGACTGGCTGGTCTGTCAGTACCTTGATGGTTACATGAGTACAACTGATGACCCGCAGGATCTGAGGGAATCCATCAGTATTGGCAAACCCCAATGCCTTCTGCACCTGCAATTGCCCATCTGTCTCAAAATGGATGTAGTCCCCTGCCGTCTGGAATAGGGCATCTGTGACCTGGCTGATAGTGCGATGAGTTGCCGACTGCGAGATGCCACCCAGGCTGATCCCTCGAACAGTCCGGATGCATAAAAATTCAGCATCACGGTGACCTCGACAGCTGCAGGTAGGGGACTGCCATGGGGCCGCAAGGCCTCAGGTCATCATGCACCACAGCACAGGGGCTTGATTTTCAATCCGCCGTCAGGAACCTGCCACCCTGTTCATTTCCAGGTCCCAACCTCCCCCCTTCCGCTGTGTCTGTATCGCTCTTGCATCGCTGTTTAGAATTGAAAAGCCATTGATTGGGCTGAAGATGAGCTCGGTGCCCAATTAGTGGCACTGGGCACTAAATTGGAGGCGGGATCTGGCTCTACATTGGAATGCTCAGAGGCAGACAGCAGCCATGACAGGGCTTACCATTGCTTTACAGAATGGAGCAGGCAGGTGATCAGAGCGTCACTGTGCCTATAAGTGGCCAAATGGAAGGTACTTGATCCACTCTTTATGAAGCACCCTTCTTTTTACTTCCCTTTACTCATCAGCAACAGCGCTTTACAGCTTCCGCAGTGTTTCCAACAGGTGAGCACTGAAGCACCCCAGACACTGCATTCTCCCCATCTCTGGCATTCAAAAATTTCAAACTGCTCCCCGGAAGCCTTTTAATGAGCTCAGCAATGAGCTCAATTACCGCTTAATTGGAGGCATACGGGTTTCCTGTTTTCCCCCCCCACCCCCACTCCCACCCTGCTCTCCCTTTGAAAATCGCTTTGTATTCCGGAGGCATCGGGATCCAGTGATGTCTTCTGGGAAAACGATTTTTGTTGCGCGCCTGCACCAGCTCTTGCCTCCAAGATCAAGTGAAAATTCAGTCCCGGATGTCGGAGACCAACTGCCTGGATAGGTGCAGTCTCCTGTGCACTGGTGCTCTGTCATTTGCAGGTAGCTGACACTGGGCTGGTACACCTGATATTGGGGTATCGCCTTCTTCCGCTTGCAGCCCCTTGCTCTGCTGCTCTGGCCTCCTCCTGACCAGGAGGATGCATCTGCTGAAGCGCCTCTTTGCTCTTCTGCCTAATATCAGAATAGCCTGCTCCTATCTCAAGACGCTCATCTGCCACTCATTGGTTTAGCAGTGCTTTCAGTACCCATCTCTGATGCCCAAATGATGCCAGCAGCCTTAGGTCCCGCTCCAGAGTCCAAGCATTCACTCCTCACAAATGTAAGCCTCTCAGCACCAGCGATGGCAACTCTGCCACTGGATGAGCAGCTGAGTTTAAATCTCCCATTTCACACCACCTTTGAACACTGCATTCATTAGCACTCATGGCTTCCCGCTGTGTTCCTGACAGCTGGACCCTAATGTGTTGAAACCCTCCATTTCCCCCATGCTTCTCAATTGAAAATTACGAATGGTTGCTCCACAGACACTTAATGAGCTCTACAATGAACTCAACAAGTTTTTAATTGGAGGTGTGTGGGTTGCCGGCTCCCTTCACCCCTCCCTCCCTTTGACAATTGCATCGCTTTCCAGAGGCATGGTAGCCAGTCACGCCATCTGAGATCATGATTTTTGATGCACGTCCACACCTGACCTTGCCCCCAAGGGCAATTGAAAATCCAGCCTAACACCTCAGAATCCAGATTTTGATTTTGCCTCTGTGAAGCACCTTGGGATGTTTTACTAGGTTAAAGCTGCTACATAAATGCAAGTTTCTGATATTGTATAATACAGAGATACAAAGGAATTTTTATATTTTTGCTTATACTTTATCCAGTTTCAGGAGAATGTGTGCTGCTCTACAAAGTTTACATTCAGCTTGAGAAGCTGGTCTTGTTTAGTTTAGAGATACAGCACTGAAACAGGCCCTTCGGCCCACCGAGTCTGTGCCGACCATCAACCACCCATTTATACTAATCCTACACTAATCCCATATCCCTATCACATCCCCACCTGTCCCTATATATTTCCCTACCACCTACCTATACTAGGGGCAATTTATAGTGGCCAATTAACCTATCAACCTGCAAGTCTTTGGCATGTGGGAGGAAACCGGAGCACCCGGAGGAAACCCACGCAGACACAGGGAGAACTTGCAAACTCCGCACAGGCAGTACCCAGAATCGAACCCCGGTCCCTGGAGCTGTGAGGCTGCGGTGCTAACAACTGCGCCACTGTGCCGCCCTTGTGTGTTGGACTCTACTGATATTGAGACATGAAGGCAAACATGTAGGACTGACTCCCCATATTTAAATTGCTTAAACTGGCTTCCTTAACCCAGCTGCAGATTTATTGACCAATATTTTAGTGGTGGCCATTGGTTCCAGGAATCTAGGCTGAGTCACCCTACAGATCTGTTTATTTACAGTTGGCTGCACACAGACAGCGTAAAAGTGCTTGGGTTATCAAATCTGAAGTGCTATTTGTTGGCAGCACTGTAGAGAAAACTGTTGTAAGCTCTCATAACTCTCCCATCCCCATCCCTCCCTTCCCATCCCCCACACATGACAAAGACAATGTGGGGTGGCACCTGCTCGTAACTTGCTCATGCTGTTTCTTGCTGTCTGTTAGTTCTGCTGTTGTCGATCCCCATGAGAGTTGCAGGTTGTTATGTTCATACAATGAAGGCTGGCAGTGTGGCAGTTGCAGAAATTGCAAATGCAGATGTTCAGTTTCTCAACAAAGCTCTCCTGAGGTTTTTAAGCATGACCACAAGTTTCATGCCACAGCAAAGGCTTTGTGCACTAAAAGCACTCAAAGTCTTTGTCACTTAGGTTTATTCTCTTCATGGTGAAAATTTCCTTTATACATGTGCCACAGGCTAATTCTTATAACCACGTGATTAGCTGCAGGTCTGTTCAATTCAATGTGCTTTAATAGATTTGTAAGCAGTCAGAAACACCAACTTTTTTAATAATGTTTTGTTGAGATACATGAATAAGGGGAAAGTTTTGAGTGTTCAGATAATATTTTCAGGTGGCAATACACATTTGGTAAGGCTACAACAATGAATCAGAAAGTCACAAGAATGGTCTTTTATGAAGAAAAAGTTACAAATGAATGCTATTTTCTTCAATAAAAGAATATCTGGAGTGTCTTAATCCTTTCAATATTAAACAGAAGGTCCTTTCTATTCACAATCATATTGAAAACTTCCAGTACCTGACTCATTCTTCATGTTTGAGCATGGGCAATGTATGGCTAATGTGTTACATCCAATAGTCACATATTTCCACTATGGTTTGATGCAAATCGGGAGAGGGATCTCTGATTTCCTATCAGCATCCGAAGCATACTATTGCTCTCAGTTCCATGCTGGTTGAGATCAGCTAACTACACATAAGTAGGGATCATATTAAGAATCTTGCTCTCTATGATGCAAATATAATGTGGTGTATTTAACCAGCACTCCATTGGGAAGCAATTCTGCACTCGTGGATTTGCACTTCTGCACATAAGGGGATATTTTCTCTCATGGTTTGCAGGATCTAACTGATACCATTAGATCTGCCTTCCCTTCTGATCACAAGCCACTCAGGTCCAGGACCCAGAAGCAGTTTTTGGAAAATAACTTAAATTAAGGTAAGGAAAGTCTTGACCGTCTCTGTATGTCTCTGTCTCTAGCGAGATCGTTAGCTATCAGTGACGTATGTTGTTTCTGTCAGTTAGTACATCTAATTTCCTAGGGTGCAGAGAAGATTTACTAGAATGGTACTAGGATGAGGGATTTCAGTTATCTGGGGCAACTAAAAGAGCTGGGATTGTTCTCCTTAGAGCAGAGAAGGTTAAGGGGCGATTGAATAGAAATGCATTCCAGATCATAACAACTCACTGTGTAAAAAAAAAGCTCCTCATTTTCCCATGATTCTTTTGCTTATTATCTTAAATCATGTAGTCTGTTTACCAGACTTTCTGCCAGTGGACACAATTTCTTCCAATCTAGTCGATCAAAAGCCCTCATAGTTTCAAACATCTCTATTAAATCGCCCCTTAACCTTCTCTGCTCCAAGGAGAATAATCCCCGCTCCTTTAGTTGCCCCAGGTGGAAGCAGACGAAATAGGAACTTTCAAAAGGGAACTGGATGTACTTGAAAAAAAATATTCAGTGCCATGGGGAAAATGCAGGGGAGTGGGACTAATTGGATAACTTTTAAAAGAGCCAGCATAAACATAGTGGACTGAATGGCCTCCTTCTGTACTTTATGATTCTAAAAGTTCAACAATTGATAATACAAAACTTGAACTGAAAAAAAATCATTCTGCAGTTGGTTGTAAAAATAATTTGAAAAACTCTGAAAGGAACACATTCCTTTTATAATGTGATAAAAAGACTGATTTTTGTACTCACAGGTTAAAGTGGCACCTGAAGGGACCTTGTTGCAGGAAGTCAAAGAACAAAGAAAATTACAGCACAGGAACAGGCCCTTCGGCCCTCCAAGCCTACGCCGATCCAGATCCTCTATCTAAACATGTCGCCTATTTTCTAAGGGTCTGTATCTCTTTACTTCCTGCCCATTCATGTATCTGTCTAGATACATCTTAAAAGACGCTATCGTGCCCGCGTCTACCACCTCCGCTGGCAACGCGTTCCAAGCACCCACCACCCTCTGCGTAAAGAACTTTCCACGCATATCCCCCCTAAACTTTTCCCCTTTCACTTTGAACTCGTGTCCCCTAGTAATTGAATCCCCCAACTGGGGAAAAAGCTTCTTGCTATCCACCCTGTCTATACCTCTCATGATTTTGTACACCTCAATCAGGTCCCCCTTCAACCTCCGTCTTTCTAATGAAAATAATCCTAATCTACTCAACCTCTCTACATAGCTAGCGCCCTCCATACCAGGCAACATCCTGGTGAACCTCCTCTGCACCCTCTCCAAAGCATCCACATCCTTTTGGTAATGTGGCGACCAGAACTGCACGCAGTATTCCAAATGTGGCCGAACCAAAGTCCTATACAACTGTAACATGACCTGCCAACTCTTGTACTCAATACCCCATCCGATGAAGGAAAGCATGCCATATGCCTTCTTGACCACTCTATTGACCTGCGTTGCCACCTTCAGGGAACAATGGACCTGAACACCCAAATCTCTCTGTACATCAATTTTCCCCAGGACTTTTCCATTTACTGTATAGTTCACTCTTGAATTGGATCTTCCAAAATGCATCACCTCGCATTTGCCCTGATTGAACTCCATCTGCTATTTCTCTGCCCAACTCTCCAATCTATCTATATTCTGCTGTATTCTCTGACAGTCCCCTTCACTATCTGCTACTCCACCAATCTTAGTGTCGTCTGCAAACTTGCTAATTAGACCACCTATACTTTCCTCCAAATCATTTATGTATATCACAAACGACAGTGGTCCCAGCACGGATCCCTGTGGAACACCACTGGTCACACGTCTCCATTTTGAGAAACTCCCTTCCACTGCAACTCTCTGTCTCCTGTTGCCCAGCCAGTTCTTTATCCATCTAGCTAGTACACCTTGGACCCCATGCGCCTTCACTTTCTCCATCAGCCTACCATGGGGAACCTTATCAAACGCCTTACTGAAGTCCATGTATAAGACATCTACTGCCCTTCCCTCATCAATCAACTTTGTCACTTCCTCAAAGAATTCTATTAAGTTGGTAAGACATGATCTTCCCTGCACAAAACCATGTTGCCTATCACTGATAAGCCCATTTTCTTCCAAATGGGAGTAGATCCTATCCCTCAGTATCTTCTCCAGCAGCTTCCCTACCACTGACGTCAGGCTCACCGGTCTATAATTACCTGGATTATCCCTGCTACCCTTCTTAAACAAGGGGACATTAGCAATTCTCCAGTCCTCCGGGACCTCACCCGTGTTTAAGGATGTTGCAAAGATATCTGTTAAGGCCCCAGCTATTTCCTCTCTCGCTTCCCACAGAAACCTGGGATAGATCCCATCCGGACCTGGGGACTTGTCCAACTTAATGCCTTTTAGAATACCCAACACTTCCTCACTCCTTATGCCGACTTGACCTAGAGTAATCAAACATCTGTCCCTAACCTCAATATCCGTCATGTCCCTCTCCTCGGTGAATACCGATGCAAAGTACTCGTTTAGAATCTCACCCATTTTCTCTGACTCCACGCATAACTTTCCTCCTTTGTCCTTGAGTGGGCCAATCCTTTCTCTAGTTACCCTCTTGCTCCTTATATATGAATAAAAGGCTTTGGGATTTTCCTTAACCCTGTTTGCTAAAGATATTTCATGATCCCTTTTAGCCCTCTTAATTCCTTGTTTCAGATTGCGCCTACAATCCCGATATTCTTTCAAGTCGTAGATGAACAGCTCATAATTTTCCATCCATTAATTTTTGTTGGTAAATAACAGTTGCAACTTTTCTATTTGTGGTTTGAAATTGGTTTTAAAACTTGTTCTATTAGCTCTGTCCTTTTTCCCCTTTAAGAAGTTCTTTTTTATTTAGACTAGCTGCTTTGATGGAGAGTAACACATGCCTGACTGTGTTCTCTGTTTATTTTGCTTTCAGCACTTCAGCTTGTATGTTTACACAGTGATAGGCAGTTCAAGGGTTTTCCCCTTTGCTTTTTTTTTTGCTAAAGTTTGTTTATCTTCCTCATGGTTGAGTGGTTTAATGATTTTTCAGCTTGACTGCTTCAATGGATACTCTGCAGCATTCAGGGGTTTCTGCACTTTTTTTGGATGCCTCCTGTAATGGTGCTGACCTCGATCAGCCTAAGAGGGAAATTGGGTTTTCTCAATTTTTTTCTCTCTCCCATGGAGACTTTTTTAAAAAATCACTTTTTAAGCTCAACATTTTTTTAAAACAGGGATTCCTTGACCATCGGCACAATGACTCACTGGATCACATGAATTTATTTGCAGCCTGTCGTTCAGTGCTCTGTCTCCGACAACTGGAGCTAAGTTTTTCTTCTTTCCACTGTTTCGACCAATATTTCTTACACTCTTTTCAGGTACTTGTTTTAAAGTTTCTTCACAGGTTGCTGTTTTGCCCATGGTCTTCAAGGTTAAAGCTGGTCTTTTCACCACATTTGCCACCATGCCATGTGTTATTTGTGTTATCCTAAGCAACACAATGAGGTATGTGGATTCCAAATTCTTTGAAGATCTCTAACAGATTTATTAACAGCTAAACTAGTATATACAATACAGAGCAAACTATGTACAGAACTCTTGTCTAGGGTGTTACAGTTGCTGAGTGACTATGGCTTCTAGTCACATGACTACGTCCTGGTATTTAGCTCATTAGCATACTGAGTTCTTAAAGGGATATCACTCTTGAAGCGATCATACAACACCCATCACTTGTGGGCAGTTAGCCATCACCCCCCTGAAGCAGCCTGTTCCAAAGTGGCCCAGAGGCGGGAAAGTATTGGCAAACAGGCATGCTGCCTGTTTGTGGGAAATTGTCCCCCCGCCTGCCTCCAGTCCTGCCTCGCACGCTCACATATCAGAAATTCAGATGTGTGCATATTTAAATGGTCAAAAGTCCATATTTAACTATGCCTACATTCCCAATATCCACTTCTGGTGAGCATGGTTCCAAGCTGCAAGTGAAACATCGAAAAACTACTCCTTATATGGAAATCATTTTAATATATTACCATGACGTTGGTTACGGTGAGTCAGAGAATAAACTAGTTCCTTTAGAACATAAGAAATTGGAGCTGGAGTAGGCCATTTGGCCTTTGAGCCTGCTCCGTCATTCAACAAGATGATGGCTGATTGTCTACCTCAACTCCACCTTCCTGAACTATTCTCATATCCCTTAATTACTTCTTTAATTGTTACTTAAATAGTAATTACTCAAATTTATTGATCTCTGTCTTTGATATACTCAATGACTGGGGCAGAGAATTCCAAAGATTCAAAAGCCTTTGAGTGAAGAAATTTCTCAGTGCTAAATGGCAGTCCCCTTATTCTGAGACTGTGACCCGGTGTTCTAGAGTCCCCAGCCAGGGGAATTTTTTTAAGTTAAGTTCCTTAAAAATGTTATACTTTTCAATGAGGTCACCTCTCATTCTTCTTAACTCCAGGGAATGTAGGCCTAGTCTACTCAATCTCTCCTCAAAGGACAATCCACTCATCCCAGGAATCAGTCTAGTGAACATTCATTGCACTCTCTCTAGGTAAGGAGACTAAAACGGCACACAGTACTCCTGGTGCGGCCTCAAAAATGCCCTGTACAATTGTAGTAAGACTTATTTACTCCTATATCCCAATCCCTTTGTATCAAAAGTTAACATACCATTTGCCTTCATAATTGCTTGCTGTACCTAAATGTTAAGTTTCTGTGATTCATGCACAAAGTCTCCAGGTCCCTCTCAATGCAAACATTTCCCAGTCTCTCACCATTCAAAAAATATTCTGTTTTTCTATTTTTGGTACTAAAGTGGATCACCTCACACTTTGCACATTGTATTCTATCCACCATGTTCCAACCTGTCCACATCCCTTTGCTGCATATTTGTGTTTTCCCCACTGCTCACTTTCCCACCTAACTTTGCATCCTCAGTAAACTTGGATACATTACACTCAGTCCCCTCATCTAAGCCATTAATATGGATTATAAATAGCTGAGGCCCAAGTACTGATCCTTGCCAATATACAGCCTGCCAACCCAAAAAAGTTGCATTTATTCCTGCTCTGTTTTCTGTCCATTAACCAATTCCCAATCCATGCTAATATATTACCCTCAATCCCAGGAGTCCCAGCCTTGTGTAATAACCTCCAGTGTGGCACTCCACGAAATACCCCTTGAAAATCTGAATTCACTCCAACACTGGTTCTCCCTCCCATCCATCTGACTAGTCAACCCCTCAAAAGACTCTAACAGGTTGACTCTTCTTAATCATATTATGATTTTCTAAGTGCCCTGTTATCGTATCCCTAAAAATTGATTCTAGTATTTTGCCTACTACTGATGTTAGGCTAACTGGCCTATAGTTCCCCATTTTCTCTCTTCCTCCTTTTGTAACTAGTGGGATTATGTTTGCGACCTTGAGAACTGTTCTAGAACATAAGGAAATCTGGAAGATTAAAACCATTGCATCCACTACCTCTGGAGCTATCTTTTTTATAACCTTAGGATCTGGTTATTAAATCCAAGGGATTTGTTGCCACTTCATCCCATTAATTTCACCAGCACTATTTCTTATACTAATTTTTTTCAGTTCCTCACTCTCGCTACACCCTTGGTTCCCCATTACTTATGGAATTTTTTTGTGTCTTTTACTGTGAAGGCAGTGTCACATACACAAGAAGTGCGATGATACAACAATCATGGAGAAAATCTGAAGAGTCATAAAAACTGACTTTGTCTTTTAAAAAAAAAATGAACCTTTCTTTTAAAAGTGAACAATGTGCTCCAAAATGGCCACGAAAGAAAAAAGCTTGGCCTTTGTGGATTCAAACTGTCTGACGGACAGAGGAAAAATCTTCAAACCTAAGAGGTGTCAATTGTACCCATCCAAAAATATTCCAGAATTGAATGTCTCCTTCTGAAACAAAGAAGATGTGAAATAGCCATGTCCTGGGCCATTGTGCAATCACCATGGGGAAGTGAGCAGAGCATTTCCTATCAGAAGGCGAGAAGTAACAGTTTTACCTTAAGGAAAGGAGCCTGGAAAAAAAGACTCCAGAGGAAGACAAGAAAAGCATCATCCAGCAGCTTGTTTCCAGCAAACCAGAAGGCACGTGCTGTGCTGTAGAATCCTGTATCTATACTAGACAACAGTGAACTAGAAGTGATCCACTGTCTTCAACTAAACTTTCAACCAAGAGAAATCTACAATCATTAGAGCCTGCAACTCACGAGAACTCAATTTCCAAGAGAATTCAACAGGTTTATCATGACCTCTCCCCCACTTAAAAATTGTTTTCCCCTTTTTCCCTCTCTATCTGTCTCTTCCGACAATTTCAGGATGAGGCATATTAGAACATAGAACATTGAACAGTACAGCACAGTAGAGGCCCTTCGGCCCACGATGTTGTGCCGAACCTTTAACCTACTCTAGGATCAAACTACCTACATACCCTTCATACTACTATCATCCATGTGCCTATCCAAGAGTCGCTTAAATGTCCCTAATGTATCTGCTACTACCACCGCTGGCAGTGCATTCCACGCACCCACCACTCTCTGTGTAAAGAACCTCCCTCTGACATCTCCCCGAAACCTTCCTCCAATCATCTTAAAATTATGCCCCCTGGTGATAGCCCTTTCCACCCTGGGAAAAAGTCTCTGGCTATCCACTCTATCTATGCCTTTCATCATCTTGTACCCCTCTATCAAGTCACCTCTCATCCTTCTTCGCTCCAATGAGAAAAGCCCTAGCTCCCTCAACCTTTCTTCATAAGACATGCCCTCCAGTCCAGGCAACATCCTGGTAAATCTCCTCTGCACCCTCTCTAAAGCTTCCACATCCTTCCTATAATGAGGTGATCAGAACTGAACACACCATACGCTTTCTTAACAACCCTATCAACTTGGGTGGCAATTTTGAGCGATCTATGGACATGGACCCCAAGATCCCTCTGTTCCTCCACACTACCAAGAATCCTGTCTTTAAGCCTGTATTCTGCATTCAAATTCGACCTTCCAAAATGAATAACTTCACACTTTTCCAGGTTGAACTCCATCTGTCACTTCTCAGCCCAGTTCTGCATCCTGTCAATGTCCCGTTGCAACCTACAACAGCCTTCCAAATTATCCACAACTCCAGCAACCTTCGTGTCATCGGCAAACTTGCTAACCCAGCCTTCCACTTACTCATCCAAGTCATTTATAAAAATCACAAAGAGCAGAGGTCCCAGAACAGATCCTTGCAGAACACCACTGGTCACCGAGCTCCATGCTGAATACTTTCCATCTACTACCACCCTCTGTCTTCTATGGGCCAGCCAATTTTGTATCCAGACAGCCAACGTTCCCTGAATCCCATGCCTCCATACTTTCTGAATGAGCCTACCATGGGGAACCTTATCAAACGCCTTGCTAAAATCTGTATACACCACATCCACTGCTCTTCCTTCATCACGTTTTTTGTCACATCTTCAAAGAATTCAATAAAGCTTGTGAGGCATGACCTGCCCCTCAAAGCCATGCTGACTGTCTCTAATCAAACTATGCTTTTCCAAATAATCATAAATCCTGTCTCTCAGAATCCTCTCCAATAATTTGCCCACTACTGACGTAAGACTGACTGGTCTATAATTCTCAGGGTTATCCCTATTCCCTTTCTTGAACAAGGGAATAACATTTGCCACCCTCCAATCATCTGGTACTACTCCAGTGGACAGTGAGGATGCAAAGATCATCGCTAAAGGCGCGGCAATCTCTTCCCTCGCTTCACATAATATCCTTGGGTATATCCCGTCTGGCCCCAGGGACTTATCTGTCCTCATATCATTCAAAATTTCCAACACATCCTCCCTCTTAACATCAACCTGTTCGAGCATATCAGCCTGTTTCACGCTGTCCTCACAAATGACCAGGTCCCTCTCACTAGTGAATACTGAAACAAAGTATTCATTTAGGACCTCCCCTACCTCCTCCGACTCCAGGCACAAGTTCCCTCCACTATCCCTGATCGGCCCTACCCTCACTCTGGCCATCCTCTTGTTCCTCACATAAGTGTAGAACGCCTTGGGATTTTCCTTAATCCTACCCGCCAAGACTTTTTCATGTCCCCTTCTAGCTCTCCTAAGTCCATTCTTCAGTTCCTTCCTGGCTACCTTGTAATCCTCTAGAGCCCTGTCTGATCCTTGCTTCCTCAACCTTCCTTCTTCCTCTTGACTAGCTGTTCCACATCTCTTGTCATCCAAGGTTCCTTCACCCTACCATCCCTTGCTTGCCCCATCGGGACAAACCTATCCAGCAGTCGCAGCAAGTGCTCCCTAAACAACCTTCACATTTCTGTCGTGCATTTCCCTGAGAACATCTGTTCCCAATTTATGCTCCCCAGTTCCTGCCTAATAGCATTGTAATTTCCCCTCCCCCAATTAAATATTTTCCCATCCCGTCTGCTCCTGTCCCTCTCCATGACTATAGTAAAGGTCGGGGAGTTGTGATCACTATCACCAAAATGCTCTCCCACCGAGAGATCTGCCACCTGGCTTGGTTCGTTGCCAAGCACCAAATCCAACATAGTCTCCCCTCTAGTCGGCCTATCTACATATTGAGTCAGGAAACCTTCCTGGACACACCTGACAAAAACTGCTCCATCCAAACTATTTGCACTAAGGAAGTTCCGATCAATATTAGGGAAGTTGAAGTCACCCATGACAACAACCCTGTTACTTCTGCACCTTTCCAAAATCTGCCTCCCAATCTGTTCCTCCATGTCTCTGTTGCTATTGGGGGGTCTATAGAAAACTCCCAACAAAGTGACTGCTCCTTTCCTGTTTCTGACTTCCACCTATAATGACTCAGTAGACAAACCCTCCTCGACGACCTCCCTTTCTGCAGCTGTGATACTATCCCTGATTAGCAATGCCACTCCCCCACCTCTTTTACCTCCCTCCCTATTCCTTTTGAAACATCTAAACCCTGGAACATCCAACATCCATTCCTGCCCCTGTGATATCCAAGTCTCCGTAATGGCCACAACATCGTAGCTCCAAGTACTTATCCATGCTCGAAGTTCATCACCCTTATTCCTGACACTTCTTGCGTTAAAATAGACACACTTCAACCCATTATACTGGCTGCAACTTTGCCCTGTCAACTGTCTAACCTTCCTCACAGACTCTCTGCACTCTGTATCTGCCTGTTCAACAGCTACCCCATCCACTGATCCGTAGCTCCGGTTCCCATCCCCCTGCCAAACTATTTTAAACCCTCCCGAAGAGCGCTAGCAAACCTCCCGCCCAGGATATTGGTGCCCCTCCAGTTCAGATGCAACTCGTCCTTCTTGTACAGGTCCCACCCTCCCCAGAAGGTATCCCAATGATCCACATATCTGAAGCCCTCCCTCCTACATTAGCTCTGTAGCCACATGTTCAGCTGCACTCGCTCTCTGTTTCTAGCCTCACTAGCACGTGGCACCGGTATCAATCCTGAGATTACTATCCTGCTTGTCCTGCCTTTTAGCTTCCAACCTAACTCCCTATATTCGCTTTTCAGGTCCTCATCCCTTTTCCTAGCTATGTCATTGGTACCGATGTGTACCACGACTTCTGGCTGCTCCCCCTCCCCCTTAAGAATCCCGTAGACTTGATCCGCGACATCCCTGACCCTGGCATCCGGGAGGCAACATACCATCCAGGAGTCTCGTTCGCGACCACAGAATCTCCTGTCTGTTCCCCTAACCATTGAATCTCCTATCACTATCGCTCTCCTATTCTCCCCCCTTCCCTTCTGAGCCACAGAGCCAGGCTCAGTGCCAGAGACGTGGCCGCTGTGGCTTTCCCCTGGTACGTCCCCCACCCCCCCCCCCCCAACCGTATCCAAAATGGTATACTTATATTGATCAGTAAGCAACTGATTTTCTGTTTTTAAACCTACAAGAAAACCTGTCGCTATTGACAAATAAAATACCAAGGGATTAAACCCTAATAATAAAACACACTTGCTGTGGTCAGGTGGGGAGTTGAACAGTGAGAACCACCCACATCTCTTCACGTGGCCGTAACAACAGGTACAAAGTATTTATTTAATGTCTCTGCAATTTCCTTATTCCCCATTATAATTTTACCTGTCTCTGCATTTAATGGGCCCACAATTACTTTCACTAATCTCTTCCTATTTACATACCTATAGAAACATATACAATCTGTTTTTTTGTCTCTTGCATGTCTACTCTCATTCTGTTTTCTATTTCCTTATCAATTTCTTGGTCCTTTTTGCTGAATTTTAAAATCCTCCCAATACTCAGGCTTACTGCTCTTTTTGGCAACATTATAAGCTGCTTCCTTTGATCTAAAACCATCCTTAATTACTGTTGTTAGGCACAGTTCAACCACATTTCTGTAAGGGTTTTCGTACCTTCAAAGAATATATCTTTGTTGCAAGTTATATATTAGCTGTTCAAATGCTAGCCATTGCTAATCTACTGCCATATCTTCTAATCAAGTTTCCCAATCTGACTTGGCCAATGTGCCCTGCATACCTACGTAGTTTGCTTTGTTTAGATTTAAGATCCTAGTTTTGGACCTAACTAAATAACTTTCAAACTCAATATAAAATTATATCATAGTATGTTCACACTTCTCTAGAGGCCCCTTTACTACAAGGTTATTAATTAACCCTTTCTCATTGCACATTCCTAGATTCAAAGCAATCTGTTCCCTAGTTGGTTCCTCTACATACTGATCTCAAAAACTATCTTGTATGCATTCCCTGAACGTGTCCTTCACACTATTACTGCAAATTTGCTTTTTTCAATCTACTTAAAGTCTTTCATGATTACAATATTAATCCTTATTACATGCCCCTCTAATTTCCTGATTTATACTCTATCCTACATGACAAATGCTATTGGGGGCCAATAAACAACTCCCACCAATGTTTTCTGCCCCTTGTGTTTTCTTAGTTCCACTCATCTTGATTTTCTGAGCTGAGATTCTTTCTCTCTACTGTCTTTAGCCCATCCTTTATTATCAGGGCGACCACTTCTCCTTTTCCATTTTGCCTATCAATTCTAAAAGTCAAGTGTCCTGGAATATTTAGTTCCCAATTTTGTCCACTTTGGAATCAGGGGCTTGACTTTTCAATCCAGGGTTGGGAACCCGACGCCCCGATCATTTCCGGGACCTGACCTCACACCGTGTCTACGTCACTGACTCGACGCTATCTCCAAATGCAGATGACCAAATTGGGCACTTGATGCCTGATTAGTGGTGCCGAGCACTGCCAGGAGGAGGGAACTGACTGCTGAGTACAATCCTCAAAGGCAGACTGCAGCGATGACTGCACTTGCCGCTGCCTTGCAAAATAGAGGAGGGAGGAGATCAGAGGGCCAGCAGCCTCATAGTGCAGAGAAGTGGCCAGATGGTCAATGGAAAGGTGCTACATCCACTCTGACACAAAGCCCCTTTGCGCCAAAACATTGTCTTCACAATTAACATGATTTGATGTCTTCCCACATTGCACATGACAGATATGCACTAATGAGCACCAGGCTGTACGGGTTCGCCGATCTGCAACTTCGAAATTGCCTTCTGGCTCCCACAGCCCATTAACAAGCTCCTCAAAGAATTTAATGGGCAGTTGATTGGAGGCCAGTGGGCTCCTGGCTCCCCCTCCCTGCCCTTGCTTTGAAAATAGCAGTGCTTCTTGGAGATGTTGGGACACTGACACACCATCTGGGCGTGCTATTTTCAAAGTCCACCTGCACCAATCTCGCCCCCATGGGTGATTGAAAATCCCAGCCCACATCTCTGTAATGTCTGTTAGATCAAACCTATTAATTTCTAACTCTGCTATTAATTTATCTAATTTGTTGCTAATGCTTCACACATTCAGATATAGCTTTGACTTTTTTCTAATTTTCCTGATACCACCTTAGGCACTAATGTCCTATTACCTTTGTTACTCTTACTGTCCTTCTTGACCCACTCTGTTTATTTTTATCCAAAAATGCTGCTCCACTCTAGAGTCTTGAGATTTCTCTTTCTGTTTTTGAATTCACCCTTTCCTGAAATCTCCCACCCCCACCACATTTATTAGTTTAAAGCCTTGTCTACTGCCCTAGTTATTTGATTCACCAGGACATTGTTCCCAGCCCAGTTTAAGTGGAGCCTGTCCCAATGGAACAGATTCCTCTTTCCTCAGTACTGGTGCCAGTTGCCCATGAAGTGAAACCCCTGAACCCCACACCACTCCTTCAGAGACACATTTAATCTTCTAATCTGTTTATTCCTCTGCCAATTGGTGCATAGCTCAAGAAACAGTCTAGAGATTATGACTTTTGAGGTTCTTTTTTTTTAAATTAACTCCTCAAATTCTCTCAGGATCATGACAACTGGATCCTCCCCCTTCCACTCCAAACTCTTCTCCAACCACAAGGAGATATCTTTAACCCTGGCACTGGACAGGCAACACAACTTTCGGAACTCCCGGTCACTGCTGCAGAGAAAAGTATCTATCCCCTGACTATACAGTCTCCTATCCTTGCACATTCCTTTTCACTCCCTGGACTTGAATGGCTTCCTGTGTCATGGTGCAATGGTCAGTTTGCTCATCCATCTTGCAGTCCTTGTTCTCATCCAAAAAGGTAGCAAGTACCTCATACCTATTGGTCAAAGTCAAGGGGTTGGATTTTCCCTGCAGGCTTCTGAGCCCTGTTGTCAGGTTCAAATGGGGGTCAGAAGCCTGCACTGTGTGGGAAACAGTCACTCAATCTGAATTTCACTTGGTGGGGGGACAATTAATAGCCAGAGGGCAGGCTCGCCAACCAATTAAGGAAAGCGGGCGGGCTCTATAAACTGGAGGGACAATCAAAGGCCTTCTAGCTTGGAAACAGCAGTAAGCTGCAATGGAAGGTAAGTGAGGGAGAGGATGCTTCAAAATGGAGGTGCACGTTCTCCAACATTTTTGAAGTTTAAATAAAAAATGGCTTTTGCAGCCAGGTCACCACTGTTGGGAGGTTGGAGGGGAACCACTCTACAGGGTGGCCTGCAGCTGCTGCCTCACCCAGGCAGGTGGGAGGGTCTCTAAGCCTGACTGGGGTGCTGCCCACCCCTCTCCCCCACCCCCCGGCTTGCCGTCGGGAGGTTAAACTGGCTGATACCGCCTCCAGGAATCTGGAGGCCGACTGGAAAATTCGAACTGATCCTATCCAACAGGTACAATGTACTTGTTAACTTTGAGGATAAGGATGAAGACTATCAGAAGGACAACCAGAATGTGAACCATGGCATCTTGGAGCAGGAGGCTGTCCAAATTGGGGAGGAGGAGGAAGGGAAGCGTAATGTGGTAGAGATAAAGCATTCAATAATTATGAGGATGAACAGCATTCTTTGTAAGCAAGATCAAGAATCCCACATGGTATGTTGTCTACCTGGTGCCAGAGTGAGGGACATTTCAAACCAGCTTGAAAGAATATTGGAGAGAGAGGATCAGGTCGATGTGATCCATGTTGGAATGAACAACATAGGAAAGAGTAGCCAAGAGGTCATGTTTGGAGAGTACCAGGAATGAGGAGCTAAATTAAAGAATTAAACTTTAAGGGTTATAATCTCTGGATTATCACCGGAGTCATGTGCAAATTGGTGTTGATAAAGGTGGTGAATACGTGGTTGAAGGATTGATGTGCGAAAGAGGGGCTCCATTTCATGGGACAGCAGCATTCATACTGAGATAGGAAGGAACTGTACTGTTGGGATTGGTTCCACCTGAACTGGGCTTGGATAAAATCCTAGCGGAAAGGATAAATAGGGTGGCCACCGAAGACTTTAAAAAAGTAACTTGGACAGGGCTTTGCACAGAACTTGGAGCCCATCCTTTCCAGTGTGGAAGTGGTGGCCAACTCCCTGAGAACACTTGCAGAAGCAGCCATGATACAGCATCTGGTGGCTGATGTCTCAGCTTCCATCAGAGCACAGGCAGAAGCCACACAAGGTAGCAGTCATGAGATCCATGCTTGTTGTCATGCAAGACCATCATGGTGTTACACAGACTCAGATTGCTGCCATCATGGCTGCAGGTACCAATGCTCAAAGGGATATGGGCTGTCACAGCAGTCCAGCAATCTCTGCTGCAGCAGATTATGATTGCTGAGGCGCTGTCCCAGGGGTGAGCCAGTGTCTCCGTGCTGTTCTGTCTCAGGATGACAACATTCATGCTTCCCTCACTGACGCACTGCCCTGTCTGGTACTTTTCAGCCAGCCAGCCAGCCCAGACTATTACAAAAGCAAAATATCGCAGATGCTAGAAATCTGAAATAAAAACAGAAAATGCTGGAGATACTCAGCAGGTCTGGCAGCATCTGTAGAGAGAGAAACAGAAACTGAAACGCTGGGCTGGCTTTTAACAGCCCGCTGCCAGAATAGGCCCGCACACAGTTGGCCCAAATGTGGCAGCTCATTAGCATGGCTGGGATGGGCGTCCCCACCACCTCCTCTCGTTGATGTGGAGGGTGTGGGCGAGCTGTCGCTGGCAATGGCATCTGATGCCAATGCAAAGGTGCAGGCGCCATTGTGAAAGGGCTTACAGCCCCAAATGAAACGCTATATTTTTCAAAAGCCAGTTAGTATACATTGTAAAAAATTAATTTAAAAGTCTTCCCATTCCCTCTCCCACCACCCTGCCCCACCCGACCAATGGCATTAAACATAATTTCAGCCCTTTGCACCACCCCCCACCCCCCGGAAACCAACCGTGATTAAATGACCTTCCCCCTGCACCACTGCCCCCGCCCCCCCACAAAGTGCAGACCCTTTGTCCTTTACCCTTTCCCATCATCCTTCCAACCAATCCGAAGAGTTTCACCTCTATCCCGACCTCCCACGCTTCGTTTCCCCGAGGGGTGATTTGAAGGTGCAGCATTGCCAGCCGGCCGAATGAAGATCAGTGCAGCGATTAAGGAGGCAATGGGACCTTCATTAAATCATGTATGTAAATGAATTTACAAATAGAAATCGTGGTCCCGTCGCCGAATGGCGGGGTGACTGCCTCGAGGCATCGCCGCCACCGCCCAGAACAGTACAGGGCCGGCCGGTGTCAGGGTCGGTGGCGGGCCTCCTCCGTTCCTATCTTCATTGCCCCTCCCACCACTGTTCCTGGCGTCAGAGAGGCTATAAAATCCAGCCCATTAACTCTGTTTCTCTCTCCACAGTTTCTGCCAGACCTGCTGAGTATTTCTAGCATTTTCTGTTTTAGCTCAGATTGTTGCCACCCTTGCTGAGGTGGTGCAGTTGGAGCGGGGTCTAGAGCTGTTCGAGGTTGTCCTGCAAGGCCATCTGCAATCTCCCCCACTGAAAATCCTCCACCTGCCATGCTGCAGCTACTGTAGTATCACTGCGCAGGGGCACTAGGCCAGGCAAAGGCACCTGCAAAATAGACACTAAGGCGAATAGTTCAGTTTAGTATGCGTTTTTGGAAGTGTTTTGGATAAAGTTGTTATGGAATGGTTTTTTGGGTGGTGTCTTTTATTTCAGAACTTTGGCCAAGTGGATGCTGTGATGGTCAGTAGCAGAGGCATGGCAAGGTGAGGAATTGTGGAGCAATGGTGATCTAGGAATGAGATTTTAGTGGCTAGACTTCGGTTGCATGTCGTGATGGGAGGATAGTGAAAAAGCTTGCCTGAACTGTGGATAGGGCACCTGGGGGTTGGTAGGACTGTGAGGGAGATGTTCACGTTTAATGGTACACATTATAGTCCTGGGAGTTTAGTAGCACAGTTAGGGGTGTGTGTGCTGGCACCAAGGGGAAGGGGCTGTGCTCATATTTTCCATAATGCAATGATGGAATTGCATGAGAAAATTATGTTTTATGATTCTGAATTGGAACAACTTTTATGTCTGGGTAGGCGGTGGGTCTTGACCTAGTATTGCAATGTGCTATTTGCAAGCTTTAATATAAACATGATAGTAAATTAAGGGAATTTACTCTACCCAAAATTCATAATGGATTGTTTTGCATGTGTTGTGTAAGCTGGAAAAAGCTAATACATTGAACACCATAATTGATGAGTTGCAACTGAAATGTTCAAATATTCATTAATCCCCTGCAAGTGTATTCAGAGCTAACCCTTCTCTGTTGGTTTGAATGTGCCTGCAAATATCCTGCTGCATATTTCAAATTTCCTTAGTAACGTTTCTGCTGGCTTTTCTGTCAGTCACATTTATCCCGAGCAATTCTTTTATAGCTGGTTAACGTGGAGCAGCTTGATATCAATGAAGCTGCTGGCGTCATGAACATGCATCTGTTTAAAAGTGAAAAGCAACATCTCAGTAGATAAAAGATTCAATCACCTGATTTGTGCTCGACTAGCTGGTCTCAAAGTGTTAGGGTACTAATCTGTTCATGGAGAGGAAAAATGAAATACTCATGATCAGTATGTAGTGACACCTGGTGGAAAGAGTCTGCAATTGGTGAAATAACCTTCCACATTTGATCGTTAGGGCAACATACTGATGTAGTGTATTTAATATCCTAAGGCACTTTGCAAAATAGCGAGGGAAGAAAAATAATGGAATAGACAAGTAAACAGATGCCAAGCCATGAAGTGAGCGATTAAGAGGAATGACCAAAAGCATGGTCAGAAACTGGGTTTTGAGAAGGTTTTTAAATTTAGTGAGAAGAGAGAAAGAGGAGTTTCAATGAATAGGGACACCATGGCTGAAAACTGTGCCACTGATGGTGTTGTCAAGGGATGTGGGGGGGGGGGGGGGTGCATAAAGGGCTAGAGTCAAAGGATCTAATGGTGTGGAAAGGAACATAAGGATTGAGAAGATTACTAAGATAGGATGCGCTGAGGCCACTGAAGGATTAGAGATAAGCATGACGACTTCAAATGTAATGTGATCGTGAAACTGGGCACTAATGTGGGCCAGTAAGTTGGGGGAAATTGGCAAGCAGTACTTGTTATGATATTGCTTTAACTGCTTGAGTACTAGTTAACATTTGTTGTATACTAAACTATTTACATATTCATCATCACAGGAAGTGATGCAAGCCAACATTTGAGATATTAGTTGGAGCAGTGTTAGTCGAGAGTCAGCACCTGTAACTGAGAGCTCTCCAGTAATTCTGTTATTTTGTAATAAAGAACACTTCATTCAACTTACCATCCAGTGTCCGAGTGTTTGGTGTGTTTGTGTTAAGAACTCTAACACAATATGGTGACAGTGGAATACAACAGTGTAGCAGTGATGCAGAGGTGCTCAAAGTGCTACTAGTGGTGTTCGACGCAGTACAACGACATCAAGGACAACAGTTTCTCCCCTGGAAAGCCATAAAGCCTGGGACAACACTGCACATCACTGTAGGAAGCGTCAGTGGCGTGACATATGATCAGATTCGAGGACCACCCTCAAAAATCAGTACTCTGGGAGAGTGAGTAAACAAAGGGGGTAGCTTATTCGAATGGTAACCAGCAGGAAAGGCAGTAATCAGGTAGAATTGGGATCAAAAAAAGGAAAGGGAGTTGGTTTGTGTCGGGGCTGCATTACTGCACCACCTTTACATGTCATGGTTTTCTCACCAAAAAAGCTTCCTGGGCTGAGTCTCCTTGAGCAGAGGAGGAAAGCTCGTGTTGCAGCCACAGAGCTCAGAGTGTGGCAGGGGTCTAAGCTGACGCTGCAGGCACAGCAGGCCTGCATTTTTTTTTCTTCAAGGAAGCTTCTAAAAAGAAAATAATTAAAGGGGAAAGCTCTGCCAGTGAATTCTTGTAAACAAGAAGCTTTGACACCAGGACCGCAAAATATCCAGCGATGAACTGGAAAGTTACAGATATCCTCAACGAATTCCAACTCTTTAAACAGCATACGTTTTAGATCTTGCAGTCACAGAACTCAACAAGCAAGCAATTAAGATAAGATTAGGATTGGCAATGAAGGGCTTCATTGCATTAACACTTCTGGACCGACAGAAGCAGACCAGAAAGACCCATTGAAACTCCGGGTGACATTACAAGACCAACTGAAGGCCAAGGCCAACTTCAAGATCCATTGACTGGAACTGATGGATTTTAGACAACAGCCCAAAGAAACTATTGACCAATTTGTCAGCAGATGCCAGGAAAAAGGAAAAGACTGTGATTTTTCAGACATAGAACTGTCTGAGAGGATAATGGAGCTGGTAATTGTATCAACTCCAATAGAGGCATTCCAAAAAGATCTGCTTGATAAAGAAAAAGGATATGACACTGACAGTCTCCTCAAGGATGCAGAAAGTACAAAGCTATAGCTGCAAACAGGCAATACATACAAGTGCTTGGAGCAGCAACAACCATAGGCCAGGTAGCTAGACATCTTGACAGGGCAAAGCGTGTGGCAAGTGCAGTCTAATGCATCAGCCAAGAATCTGTCTGCATTCAGGGATACCTCCAGGAGTTGTGGGGGGGCAGTCTAAAGGGACACTGGGCCAGACTGTGCAGAAAATCTGGCAATGAAGAAGCAATCAGAACCGCAGCAAGTTACAGCTCAATAAGAAACAGACACTACCTAGTGGCAAGTACAGAAAAGAGTTTGCCAAATCATCATTGGCTGTGCCTCAATTTGAGGATGTTGTCTACTCAAGCTCACTGATTTCTGCCATGGGTCTTCAGGTGATTGAACAGACCGATTCTTGACCCTCAGATCTTTGGGCACATGGGGCAGGATGTCCCATGATGTAGTGGGATCCGGAGTGCAGGATTTGCTTCCTTTTCCTTCCTTCTCTGCCACCGCTCTGCCTCATCATTAAGGCATTTACACTCAAAGCATGATGCAGCTTGATGGACAAGTTGTCACCATTTTGAATGATTGGTAGGAAGCTCCTCTCAGTCATCAATGTCAATGCTGCTGCACTTCAAAGAGAGCTTCAGGGTGTCTTTGAAGCATTTTCCTTGTCCTCCTCTGGAACGCTGGCCATTTGAGAGTTGAGAAAACAGCACCTGGCAGGGGAAACGGTTTTCGGCCATCCGGACACAGTGTCCAGTCCATCGAAGTTGGTTTTGCAGGAGTTTTGCCTGAATGCTTGTGGAGCTGGCTTAAGAAGGACACTCGTGTTTGTTTGATGGTCCTCCCATTGAATCTGGAGGATGCCGCGAAGGCACTGCTGATGGAATTTCTCTAGCGCTCTTATGTGTCGCTGATACACAGTCCAGGTTTCTGCAGGAGTGTGGCAACAACAGCTGCTCTGTACACTAGGACTTTTGTTGACTTGCGAAGGTCTTTGTTGTCAAACACTCACTGCTGTAGTTTGTAGAAGGCTGAGCTGGTGCAGTTGATCTGGTGTTCGATCTCCTCGTCAATGGTGGCTGCCAAGGTATGGGAAGTGCTCATCATATTCCAAATTCTCTCCTTCGACATATATGGGAGATGGAATATTTGGCTGACCAGGTGTGGGTTGATATGAGTTTTGTTTTGGCAACATTCAAGGTCAGGCTGAGTCTCTTGTATGCAAAATTGAAGAGATTGAGAGCGGCTTACAAATCTGGTGCAGAGTGGGCAACGACACTGCAGTCATCTGCAAACTGTCAATCATGTATGTCTATGGTGGTCAGTTTAGTTTTGGCACGCAGGCAACTGAGATGAAAGAGTTTTCCATCTAGGTGGTATTTAATACTCACACCAGAGGACAGCTGATCTTTCATGGGGTGAATAGCCACTGTCAGATTGACTGTAAATAGTATTGGGACTATCACACAGCCTTGCTTGATGCCAGTTCAGACTTTGAAGGCATCTGTTTCAGATCTCCCACTCAAGACAGTTGCAGTTTGCCAAATACCAGGTTAAGCACAGGCACGTCCATGAGGTAGGTAAAGACCTGGACAGTAAGGAAGGCCCAGAAAGTGAACAAGCTTTCAAACGGTGACAGTCACACATCACATAGACAAATACACAACCGGAAGCCTTCGCTATAGTCAAAATCACATGTCCAAACAAGAGTGGCAAGCACAAACTATGACTGAAGATAGATACTGGGGCAAGCACCAACATTTTACCACTTCAGATACTAAAAGATATGTACCTAACCAAGTGGGAGCCTATGATACAGCCAACAAGAGCTAGACTCACTGCATATAATGGTTCACCAATATGCTGCATAGGAGCATTGAAGTTGGAGCGCTGATATGGAAATTCTGTATTGTCGCCACAAGTTTTCTATGTTGTTGACAAAAATGGTTCAGCGGTAGCATGACGATTCACAAGATCAGTAATGTGCTAATGCAACACAATCAAGGCAAAAGTGATCCCAGTGTGTCCATTCAGGATTTGCAACAGAAGTACCCAGACATAATTGACACCGTGGGCAGTTTTACAGGAGATGCTGCTCTTCATTTGAAAGACGATGCAGTTCTCTCCATAGATCCAGCATGGAAATGCAGTGTCCACATAATAGACAAGCTAAAAGCTGAGCTTGGTACGATGGAATGACAAGGGATTATTCGCCATGTTCAGCAACACATTGATTGCTGTAGCTCTATAACCACTGTAATTAAGAAAGAGGGTACCATCAGAGTATGTCTAGATCCCAGAAGGTTAAACCGAGAACTCAAAAGATGCCCTCACAAAATTCCTATTTTAGAAGAGTTAAATCCAAGGTTTGTGAGAGTCAAGTTTTTCTCGAAGTTCGACATTAAACATGGATACTGGTCACCAGAACGAACAACTTTCAAAATACCATATGGGAGGTATTGCTTTCTATGGTTACCTTTGGTCTGTTAGTAAGTCAAGACCTGTTCCAACAGCATAGGGATCGCATCACTGAAAGTGTTCCTGGATGTGTGTTTGCATTGCAGATGACATAGCAGTGATCAGAAGTACCAAAGAAGAGCATGACAAGAATCTTCACATCTTAATAGAGACAACTAGAAAAGAAAGTCTCATATTTAATAGCGAAAAATATGCTATCAATGTGAGATACATCAATTTGTTTGGGTCAATCTACTCTGACAGTAAATGCGACTGGATCCCAGTAAAGTTGAGGCTGTACAATCAATGCCTACTCCTTAAGACAAGATTTACAGAGATATTTGGGCTTGTTAACTTTTTACCATCCTATAATCTTGAATTTCTCTAAGAAAGCATCATTCCTGCGTGAACTTCTCAAGAAAAGTATGCCATTCTTGTGGCATGAAGAGCATCAGCATGCATTTGATTCGTTTAAACAGTCAGAAGCATGTTTGCAATATTACAAACCAAGGAAAGAAACTACACTTGAGGTAGCTGCTTCACAAAAGGCTCTTGGAACATGTCTGTTACAAGAAAGTAGACCAATTGCATTTGGTTCCAAAGGTTTATCACTCGCTCAGGCAAACTATTTGAATATAGAACGAGAAACATTAGCATTGGTATTCGGATTTCATACATACCTATTTGGCAAACACTTTGTTGATGACAAACCGTTGGCAATGATTTGGCAAAAACCACACACAAGTGCACCACCTCAACTACAAAGGCTATTAATTAAGGTACAGGCTAGGATTGTGAGGTTCGATATAAACCTGGAAACCTTATGGTTACGTCTGATACATTAAGCAGACTAAGACCAAGAAATGAGAAGACATAGAAACATAGAAAATAGGAGCAGGAGTAGGCCATTCGGCCCTTCGAGCCATCCCCGCCATTCATTATGATCATGGCTGATCATCCAATTCAATAACCTGTTCTCGCTTTCGCCCCATACTCTTTGATCCCTTTAGACCCAAGAGCTATATCTAACTCCTTCTTGAAAACATACAATGTTTTGGCCTCAACTGCTTTCTGTGGTAGCGAATTCCACTCTCTGGGTGAAGAAATTTCTCCTCATCTCAGATGTCTAAGTAGACGAAAAGGTTGTAGAGCTGGAAGATGTGTACATATTGACCCAATGCAATTTGGACAGAAAAAATATGAAGAGCCCCAAGAAGAGACTTCCAAAGATCCTGTCCTAAAGACAGGATGGCAGCTTACCATCAGTGGATGGCTGGACACAATACAAGAGGTTCCCATAGACCTGAGAACCTTTTGACGAATTAGGAATATCCAATGATGTCATTTTTAAAGGTAGATGAATGTTGATTCCAAAAACGCTTCATCAATATATCCTTACACAATTACATCAAGGTCACATTGGCATTGAAAAGTCAAGATGACTTGCACATGAGACAATTTATTGACCAGGAAACAACAATGACATAGAGTGAGCAGTGAGGATGTGCGATGCATGTCAAGAGCATCAGCTGAACCAACACAAACAGCCATTTCACCCTCATGATGTTCCATCACACCCATAGTCAAGAATAGCCACTGACTTATTTACCGTCCAAGGTGACGACTTTCTACTCATCACTGACTACTTCTCTGAATTCCTCATTATTTGCCAATTGAGGGACACACCAAGCGCATTGATAGCAAGCACGACGAGTGCAATTTTTAGTCTTTTTGGTTTCCTAGAGAAGGTAGTATCGGATAACTGTCAACAGTACATGGGTAAGTCATTTCAAGACCTGCGCAAAGTGGGCTTGAAATCATGTTACATCATTCCCACATTATCCAAGATCAAATGGGCTACCAGAAAGTAAAGTCACTGGTTTCTCTACATTTCAGAATTAATCAGGATATCCAAATAGCAATATTGCACCTACGAGCAACACCACTAGATACAGGATTACCATCCCCAGCAGAAATCATGCTCTGTAGGCAAGTCAGGACAACTCTTCCGTGTCATCAC